>NC_133493.1:11710734-11766832 GCF_025370935.1 Choristoneura fumiferana
GCCATTTTATTTATTAACCTTATACTTTAAAGAATAAATAAATGTAAGTACCGATTTTCACTGTAGTCCTGTCTTGTCCAAAAGGGACATGCTCCCGGTTTTAGGCTGTGAATTATTTGTGTACTATTTTCACAAATTATATTTTATAATATATTGCAAATACAATAATACGATATTCATTTAATAATAATACGGTCCTAAATAAAATCATTTTTATACATCAATATATCAGACTCAAGTTTGTCCAGCGATTTTTTCACTGTAGTTGTGTGTTCGCATTGTTGGATCTCACTAACACACGGAGAATGATAGACACACCTTAATCATCGTAAACATTCGGCAATATCTGGCTCGCCGCCGTATGGAACGGTTAGAGACCTTCTGTCATAGTTTTGTGGCGATTAGTGATCGAAGGCGGCAAACTGGAGTTTGTAACGGGTATGTTAACTTTACATTGTCTCGATTATTTTATGTTATTTATATGGGACGTTATTAGATAATCATTTTGATGTGATATTATGACGTATTTACTTACGTTATTAAGAGTGGCACATTCATATTTTTGACGGTTTTAGAGTAATGTCTTTTGAATCCACTTTTCACTTTAATCTGTGTCACTTTAATCTGTAACTGAAGCACAGACTAAAGTGACTCATGGCAGAAAAAAGTGAACTATAAATTATTTTATTTAAAAATTGCATATAATTCTAAGAATAACTTTATGGACTTTTTTAAGTAGTACTAACAGTGTTGTACCAAAGTAATGTAGAGAATTGCTTTTTGTTAAACTAAACACTTATAATTTCACTTTGTGTGTCTGCTTATCTATCCGCACTAGATCCATTAGTACTATAGCTGTAATTTTGCGTAAATATAGCTTTTGCAAATTTTTTTTGGAGTGTCCCCCCTCCCCCTCTAAAAGTGAAACTATTGGCTTGAAAATCAAAAAAACAATCATGGTGATCCTGTTTATAACTAAATTTTTACAGTTGGGAAAAATTCATTCGTATAAAATAGTGGTGTCGTTACTTGTTTAAAACGAACTTTTTCGTGTTATTCTGCCTAGGTACGTTCTTATTTGGCAGTTTTTACTATCTGATGTCATTCATTTCATCGGAGGGACTGATTTGATTGCATTGTATTGTAATTAATTCGTAATATTTAGGGTCGACATGTAATGGGGAAACCAAAAACTAAACAAAAGTCAAGAGAAGAGAGGTTAGCATGAAAAAGGGAGAACGAAAAGAAAAGATACGAAAAAATAAAAAGAAATCCAGAACTCTATGCTGAGTTCCAAAGGAAACATAAAGAACAATATTCGGGAAGAAAACAGGAAGGAAAAATAAAAAAATATACATGATTTAGCAAATGTTTTTTGTTTTATAGCTCCATTTTAAAAAGACGTAAAACAAAAAACTTTTGTTTGAGTGGTAGGAGTTTAGGGTAAAAGGATGCTAGTAAATTACAAATAACCCTGTATAAAATATGTATAATTTTGAAATAATTTTATTTTCTTATGTATCCTCCAAGAGACTCATAATTTTTTAAGAAATTACATTTAGGGGCTGTTTCACCATCCATTGATTAGCGTTAATCGACGGTTAAATGTGATGCTGTCTCCGTCTATTCGAACAAAACAAATAGAGACGGCATCACACCTAACCGCCAGATTACACTAATCAATGGATGGTGAAACAGCCCCTAAACTTATGATACATTTATTTTCATTTTTGATATAATTCTCTTTAACCTGGTAACTTTTCACTACTAGCCTGTCTAATTTAACTTTAGCCTGCTTCATCAATATTTCAAGAACCCATAACTCTTAAGTTTTTAGGAATACTTTGTTCCCTTTAACATATTTGTAACAAATGAAATACCAAGAAACTGTTTTATGCAAAAAAAGTAAAAAACATATATATATTTTTTTGAATTAACTTTAGCCTGCCATGCCACTTTTATTAGAATCAGCCCGAAGTATTTGAATGTAACTCTAAGATTAAAATAATATATAATATAAATAAATATACTTAATGGGACACTTCACACTAATTGACCTAGTCCCAAACTAAGCAAAGCTTGTACTATGGATACTAGGCAACGGATAAACATACTTATTAAATACATACTAAACATATTAAACATCCAATACCCGAAATGAAATTTGAAATTTTATTTGCTGTAAATGAAGTACATTATAGTTATCCGAGAGAGAACAAACATTGTTGATTGTTTAAAACGAAAACGTTTTTCGGCTACCTACCCGGGATGGAATTCGAACCTACATCTCCTGCCTAGCCTATCAAGCCACGTGTAAATGGTAGTTTCCAACTCACCAGAAAGTTTTTTTTTTCTCATTAATCTGCTATCAGTCTGAACAAAGGACTATGATCAGATGTGCTGTTCCAGTTAAAGTAAGTATCATTTTCTTAAAAAAATCTAATCTTCACCTTGAAGCGTTAAGGCTGCCTATTGCTTAGCTTAGAAAATCTGTAGAAATACCGGGTGTGTCTTGTAATACGAGCAAAAAACTAAAACATAGATCGTCCTCGTCAAACTGAACAACATTAGTTCAGCGACTTTTAAAAATAATGGAGTCTTTGAGTTTTCCTTTTTTCATACAAATTAAATACTGCTATCAATGTACGCCATCTTAGAACCCAACTGACGTCGCCTGTCACACTACAAACATCAAACATTTTGCTCTTCATTGCTTCTCGTATAAACTTAAAAGTGTAATATAAATTAAAAAATAATTTTATTGGAGTGGACGCATTAACTTATAATAAAATGTTAAGAATTCTATCAGACCACATTTTTAATTTTCAATTAAAAAACTAATTATTTTTTAAAGTAGCTGAACTAGTGTTGTTCAGCTTGACGAGTAGGTATGATGTTTTAATTATTATTATTTTTTTTTATTCGATTGGATGGCAAACGAGCAAGTGGTTCTCCTGATGGTAAGAGATCACCACCGCCCACAAACATCTGCAACACCAGGGGTATTGCAGATACGTTGCCAACCTAGAGGCCTAAGATGGAATACCTCAAGTGCCAGTAATTTCACCGGCTGTCTTACTCTCCACGCCGAAACACAACAGTGCAAGCACTGCTGCTTCACGGCAGGATTAGCGAGCAAGATGGTGGTAGCAATCCGGGCGGACCTTGCACAAGGTCCTACCACCTGCAAACATTTACTCATATTACAGGCCACACCCGGTATAACCTGTGTTTTTTGTATTGCTACCTACTGTGTTGATGTGCAATAAAAAGTTTATTGTAAGGTAAACGTCCGAGTAAAGTCCGAGAGACACTAATTAATGCCCAATAGACGTCGATGCACCCTCCTGTCATCTCTATTGCTAATGACATAAGATTAAAGATGACAGGCAACTAATGGGACAGTGACGAACACTCGTACTTTTACCTTATTGTGTTACTATATTGTTAAACATAGAATTCTAATAAAAACATGATGCTATTCTTACATTGGTATGTCAAAGTTCAGTATCTCAAAAATGGCTAAACTGATTCTAATGAAACTTAGCAAGAATTACCTTATGCTTAACCTAACACCCATCTTTTTGCTTGGGTTTTAATAATGACTTTCTGCCAAGTTCCTCGCGTCGCATTCTAGGAAAAGATTCTCTTTCAGAACACACAGGTAGTATAAAATTTCGATAATCGTTTTACGAACCACAAATCATCATCGCGTAAAACTATAGCCTCATCTCATATCTATAGCTTTCCCTTAACAAACAAAATGTGCGATGACCGACATTTTTGTAACAAAATAATAAATAGCCGCCAGAGGGCGTCGACCCCGCACGTAACGCTTGCGCAAGCGGCGGCCAATCAGATCGATTTGTAAAAAGAATCTGACCATTCATGTGACACAGATTTTAAAATTAAATAATAAAAAGAACGTCATACACACTTCCTTATTAAGTGAGCAGACAAACTAAATACTACCAATAAAGGAAATGTTATTTAAATAAACATTTAAATAGATACCTATCATCATCATCCCAGCCTATATACGTCCCACTGCTGGGCACAGGCCTCCTGTCAGATCAAGAGGGCTTGGGCCATAGTTCCCACGCGGGCCCAGTACGGATTGGGAACTTCGCACACACCATTGAATCGCTTCGCAGGTTTGTGCAGGTTTCCTCACGATGTTTTCCTTCACTGCAAAGCTCGTGGTAAATTTCAAATGTGATTCCGCACATGAATTTGAAAAACTCAGAGGTGCGAGCCGGGGTTCGAACCCACGACCCTCTGCTTAAGAGGCGATAGGTCAAACCACTAGGCCACCACGGCTTCTACTAGGCCACCACGGCTTCTACTAGGCCACCACGGCTTCTTCAGTTGTTTCAAATTAAAATAAGTAACTCGTATTCGAGCTTACTTGTTTTCGCCCGAAATTCCTCAGTGCCTTAAGACCAAAGCGACCTTTTTATAGCGGCAACATTTCTTATTGTTATTTTTACTAAGTATGTGTCATTGCTGTTATAAATAAATTATTTTTTTTATTTCTACCTTTCTTTCAAAGTCTTCAACCGGTGTGTGTTGCCAGTGGTGAAAGATGTATCCGAGACGTGGTTCTTCACTATAGGCCTTATAAATAGGTTCAGTTTTGCTATTCTCAGGGTTCTTTACGGGATCCAATCAGAAATGAGGAGACTGTAGCACTACGAGGGTCGCCGACATAGCCAAGCGAATTAGCCTGTTGAAGTAGCAATGGACAGGCCATAAGCACGGAGAACAGATGGCCGTTGGGGACCGAAAGGTTCTCGAGTGGAGACCGCGGATCGGCAAGCGCAGCGAAGGACGTTCCATCAACAAGATGGACGGATGAACTGGTTAAAACTGCGGTTTCATGAAGGGATGCAGGCCGTTTCCAACCGGAGCAATTGGAGATCTATAGGGGAAGCCTATGGCCAACAGTAGTGTGCTATGGCCGTCCTGTGTGTGAGAAACAGACAGACCGGTCAGATTTTGCAGGTGGTAGGACCTTGTGCAAGGTCCACCCGGATTGCTACCACCATCTTGCTCGCTACTCCTGCCGTGAAGCAGCAGTGCTCGCACTGTTGTGTTTCGGCGTGGAGAGTAAGACAGCCGGTGAAATTACTGGTACTTGAGGTATCCCATCTTAGGCCTCTAGGTTGGCAACGCATCTGCAATACCCCTGGTGCTGCAGATGTTTATAGGCAGTGGTGAGCTCTTACCATCAGGAGACCCACATGCTCGTTTGCCATCCAGGCAAATAAAAAAAAGACAGCGTAGCTAACAGTTCCTTTGGTACCCTTCGGGTGCCTTGCCACCCGAGATGTGAAAGAAAGAAAGAAAGAAATTAAGAAAAAAAGTGTTTGATATCCACCAACTAATCATATGCATTGGTCCACGTAACATAGCACTGGTGGATACGGGTGCTACTAAGCTATTTTTGCTATATGGAAAGATGCGTGCTCTGGATGCGTGCGTCTACTTGAGCTGCGCTTCTTAAACGCACAGCTGCCTCACGGCTGCGCATCTTCATAGCCCATCTTCCTCGAACGGCTACATCATCGCAGCCTATATACGTCCCACTGCTCTGCACAGGCCTCCTCTCAAATGAGAGAGCTTGGGCAGTAGTTCCCACGCGGGCCCAGTGCGGATTGGGAACTTCACACACACCATTGAATTGCTTCGCAGGTATGTGCAGGTTTCCTCACGATGTTTTCCTTCACCGTAAAGCTTGTGGTAAATTTCAAATGTGATTCCGCACGTGAAGTTCGAAAAACTCAGAGGTGCGAGCTTGGGCTTGAACCCACGGTCAAGACAAGAGGCCTTAGGACAAACCACTGGGCCACCACGCACGAACGGCTACATAACTTAGCATTAGTCGAAACGCTAAACTTTCACATCCTTGCAGCACAGCTGCATAGCACATCTCTGATGGAAAGGCACCCTTCGGGTACGGAACTCTAAAAAATACAGCCGCCTGAGTACCTCCACTTTTTTTTTAAATAATTTAAAACCAAATAATAGCGGTTTGCTGTTTACTTCTTTTAGTTATTGTATTCGTATGATGTAAATATTGCCTTGACCGTGTGACATTGAGTTTTTTTTATTTACATTTAAATTTATTTTTAGTCAAAATATGTTTAGTTTAAAGTTTACAATACCTTACAATGTCTTAACATTTAACCTAAGCAAAAATAGATTTTTTACTGAATTTTTTTTTGTACTACAGTCATGGAATCTTTCCAAAATGATCTACGAATTTACCTCTATTAGTATTAGCTCTATTCTCTATTAACTCTTCTACTTTAAGCGATAGAGCAAATTTAACTTTACACTAGTTTTATTTTGCTGGTGGTAACTCTATTTTGTGTGCTCTTCTCTTCAAAGTGCCAATACATTACTGGAGAATCCATTACTGGTCATTAGCTCTAAAAATTCATCCCTGCCCTGTCTGGTCTGCTGATCCCGGTCACCGACCTATATCGATATAGGTGTGATCCAGGTCCAATATTATAATGCTTTACACTTCTGATTTTCACTCATAATCATAACTAGACCACTCATCGATCTAGTCTCCTCGTGACCACGGCCACTGCAATTTGGCTGAAACGTCAAGTTAATTATCCCTCCCTTATCCGCTGCCATGATTTCTTCCGCCTTCGAAGGTGCCGATTTCCCTATCTTTTGGCCATCAGTACCCCGCAGACGCTCGATTTTGCTCTTTTTCTTCGAGTACGGAACTCTAAATGCTCGATCATCCAATATAAACCCTTCCAAATCATTAATCATACTTATCACAATGATTTAACAGCGTAATAGCCATCGGTTTCACTTCCTCATTATTTTCCTGCTAACCTCTGCAAATGCATCATGAATGCAAGCTGCAATCGCTACGCAACCTTGTCTCAATACATCATACAAGAACATCCTTGGCACGCGTTCACATGTTACTAAGTATTCAATGCGATAAAGTTCCATGGTGGCGCGCGGTTTGAATTTCTTTACATGCAGACTTCCTGCAACCTTCGCTGAGGACATGGTGTTACGTGATTGGGATCTCCATTAGCTGCGCGATTATTAGTTCAAAAACAACATACTTTTTATGTTTTTAGGGTTTCATACCTCATTAGGAAAAACGGACCCTTTTATACAAACACGTTTTTTTGTCCAATTTCTCACAGTCAAATTGCTTTGGAACTACTACACCGATTGAGCTGAAATTTGGTGACATTATGTAAGTTGGTGACCCAAACATAAATGTTTAATTAACAATGGATAAATAAAAATAAGCAAATAAAAAAACCAAAATATTTATTGAAATTATTACGACTCAAAGTTATTCAAGAAAATAGGCGAGCTGCGGCGCACTTCTCTCCAAAACGTTGAAAAATACAAATAATACATTTATAGGTAGATACAATTAAACATGTTTGTTTCCTTTGGGAACTCATTGATTCTTGACTTTAATCACTTGCTTATACATAATTATAGTTCATTGCTGGCCGTCTATAGCATATAGCATACCTACTTTGTGACTTTTCTCCGTGTTGTATTTGAACTCAACCTTCAGACA
The DNA here is from genome assembly GCF_025370935.1 of Choristoneura fumiferana. Taxonomy (NCBI): domain Eukaryota; kingdom Metazoa; phylum Arthropoda; class Insecta; order Lepidoptera; family Tortricidae; genus Choristoneura; species Choristoneura fumiferana. The sequence continues at coordinate 11,718,314 of NC_133493.1, forward strand.
CTGTCTCTGGCTACTTTGTTCTGGGAAAGAAGCATCGAGAATACTATTTAAGAGGGTCAGAGTACTTGAACTCATTACCGTGGGAAGTTGACGTGAACTGTTGTATTGTAGAACAGATTTGACTGTAATAGTGGTGATGGGTAATTATTTGAGGTGTACGATAAATGTTACAGAAATAAAAACACACATTTTGATGTGGTCTGTTCTATTTTGAACATAAGGATATGTACCGATAAGATGCTTTATATTATAAGAGATCGATAAAGTTTATTTTGGTTAAAAAAAGCAAAAATCCAATTTTAACGGTAACGAAAATGAGCATCGAGACCACGAAAAAGAACATTTTGTTTATTTTAAAATCTTATAATTGTACTATTTGAATGAAAATCCGATCATAATGAGAAAACGAATAAGCATTATTTAATTAATCAGGTATCAACAGAAATAGACAATCGATATCTATATAAAAAAAAATTAAAACTTGACCACGAAAATGACGACTTCAAATTGTCATTTTTGTAACCTTTTAAATACTATCTAGAAATTACTTAATTAAAGTAAGATTAATAACTTCAACTCACAAACCAAAACAGTTTTCAATACTTTCCCCCCCGTGCAGGTCTACGGTAAACCAGAACGAAATTATGTTACAACAAAATGCTCCTCTAAATGTCGAAGTTTTCTTTTAATATTTAGATAAATACATTTCACACGTACATTCAGGGCAAAATAATTCTTGAACCTCTCGCCAGTTAACAAAATTGGCGACGCACTGGTCATAATTCCTATAACCACACCTGGAGCAAATGTTGTTGACGGTCAACCATTCTTCGTTTAAATCAATTAAATCAATAACGGCATAAACGATTACACTGTAAAAAGCAGAAAATTCTATAAAAAGTGTTCTGTATTTTTTCTACTTGTAGGGAAAATCATCTTTTTCGTGGTCTTTAATCAGTTTCGTGGCCCATAGGACCACGAAAATGATGACCACGAAATTGAAAATGTCTTACTTTCGCGGCTCTGCAGTAAATATCCTATAGATTTGAAGCAAATGAAATCAATATTGAATAACTTAACTGCAAATGACACAGCACCAGTAAAACATTATATTTATTTACCCAATACTTACCAAGTCGCAACCGTAACGAAAATGACGCTCGATCTTTGACGCAAATCTAACTGAACCTTTATTACATTAATTATAGATAAATAATTATGACTTGCGATAAACATTATACGTTATATTGACGCAGTCTTATTTTCAAAGTTGCTTATAGTTAAAAAAGGATTTACAGGAGGTTTGACCTCTTTTTTTTTGTTTAAAATATACTTAATAAGCGTGGCTACGAAAATTATGGTGTATTTTGGAACAACGGGAAATGTAGAAAAAAATAGTCTTATCAATGTCCTAATTTTTTTAGGTTTGCATGCATGGTATATCATATTATGAACATTCAATCCATGTTTTAAACAGCAAGTTTTTCTATACCTTGTATTTTTTACAATACTACAAAGTAATCAGGGATAATCCGAACCTGACCACGTAACTGACTTTTGTGCAGAAAATTTAAGTTATTGTGGAAAAAAAGATAAAATAGAATAAAATGTATTTACCGCAAGTTTCAGTGATAATATCCTAAGCAACTTAAAAACAATAAACGATATATTTCTAATCTTATAACTGAAAATTTGAGTCTGAACACTATTGAACCTCTCGAAATAATAACCCTGATGAGTTGGCACGTTTTGTTTATTTGCTTGAATCGTAACGCGACCATTTTATCTTTAACCCCCGGTGCAAAAAGAGGGGTGTTATACGTTTGACGCCAATTTATATCTAGATGTCTCTCTGTCAATCTGACATGATGACAATGTGATAAATAATTTATTGAATCAGGCATATAGGAATGAGCATCCTGATAAGTCGAATTTTGCCAAACATTTGTTGGAACTAAATCACTGTTTATCGGACTCGGATTCGTATGAAGTGTTACATTATTGTGGCAAGGGGTTTCGTCTCGATGTTTTAGAATGCATGGAGATAATAAGATACAACAGTATAGGGTCTATTATAATAAAAATAATAATAATAATAATATTTATTTCAGATTAAAAATACATAGAAATTATTAATGAGCAGGTAAATTTAGTTTCATCTCCCTTGCTACGGCTTGGATCTAATTTCAGCAATGGTAGTTAATAAAACATGCCTTGACAGTAAATAAATAAAAATCAAGTTAGTTTTGAAGGACGGTTAAAAAAAATATTAATAATTTGTGGGTAGTTTTGTTTTGTTTCATAAAACATATGCTACATAAACATATGTACTTGGGGAGTTACAGTGACAAATTAAAACGGTGGTTGTGGTTCGTTAGTCTAACAACTGGTAGCATGGTGTACGGTTGTGTCACTCTGAAGATGAGCTCTGCTTGAGTTCAAAACGCGTCAGTGTTGTGTGGTGGTGGTGATAGATGGGTTTGTGTGATTTGTGTGTGTTCTTACAGTGTGAAAGTGGAGGAACTGCATGAACACGCATATTTTGCATAAGCTTAGCTATCGTAAGGTCGCGGGTGAGCAAGGAAATTATTTTAGTTCATTAATGTGATAAATACTGAAGTTTAGATAATTATTATCACTTTGCCCGTTATAGCTTGTCATGCCGGGTTTGCCGGTAACGCGCCTGGTGTCCATGTGCCAGCAATACTCAACGCTATCGTGCTGAGCCAGGATGCCGACGTGTTTGCCGATAGCTGGCACAATCTGATAGCTAAAATAACTGCATTGTGTAATAAATATGTATAATTAATTAGTAATAGGTATGTCTAATTTCATGTTACTATTGTTATTCGTTTTTTTATCATAACACATAAATTTTACCCTGAGTAAGATTTATTATTTTTAGCATTCTAGGCGCTTTGGTGTTGTACTGTAAGCCTAAAATGTAAACTGTTATAAATAAATAAATAAATTATTAATAATGCCCTCACTTTGTCCATAACATATATATATTTGTAACTTTAGCCATTTATCTCTTTGTAGTTGACTGTACGTGGGGACGCCTTGAACTCAACAATGATCCTAATTACTTCCACTTGCATATAGGAGGTCACTTGTACCACTTACAGTAAATGAAGTGCATTATGTACCAAGTGATTGATGAAGCGAGGGCTTGGTTCGAGGCTGTAGGAAGTACTGCCACGGTGTTGATTGGTTTAAATTTTTAAATTCGATGCACTGTTTTTTTCCTTTTGTACCAGTAGTTAAGTATAGGTAGAGTCATTCACGATGACGCGTGCCGTGGTCCTTATTACAATGTCAATAGTGTCTAATTTTGACTAAATCACGCGTCTTCGTGGATGGCACTCGGTATAAATAAATAAATATCACGGGTTAATTCACACCAATTGACCTAGTCCCAAAGTAAGCTTAGCAAAGCTTGTATTATGGGTACTAAGCAACGGATAAATATAATTTATATAGCTATAGATACATACTTAAATACATATCAAACACCCAAGACCCGAGAACAAACATTCGTATTTTTCATACAAATATCTGCCCGGACACGGGAATCGAACCCGGGACCTCAAGCTTCGTAGTGAGGTTCTCTAACCACTAGCCAGGGTTTCTCAAACTTATGGCTCCACGTACCCCTGTTAAAGTTTCTAGACGATGGCGAAACCCTACCCCCCCCCCTCCAAAGAAAGTAATAAAATTGACTGTTTTATTTCAATCATCATCATAATATAATGTAATGTATGTATGTATTATTTATTTCAATAAAAGGTAACAAATATAGGTAAGAATCATCTTGCCAACAACCAACAAATAACAAACAAATAAGGAACAAAAAGACTCCAAAAACCAATCTTAATCATCTTGCTAGTCTTGCAGCCTGGTGGTTTTTGGAGTCACGTAAACCTTGTCGCGAACCCCCCTACCGTCGAATAGCGAACCCCTAGGGGTTCGCGTACCCCACTTTGAGTAACCCTGCACTAGGCCATCTGGTCGTCTGAACATAAGATGGAAAGAATAAAAATAACATGGAATAGCAACTAACAACAAGACACACAAATTGTTAACTAACAAGAATGCGACGTCACGTTAGTATTAATACAAAATCCATGAGCGAATCGTGACTCCTAATAAAAAAGCATGACAATTGATTGGCAATGTCCAATAAATGTCTAATTTTCTTAAATTCTCCAAGCAGTGTTAAAAATTATGCACCAAGAGAATAAATAAACCGTGGAATATTTTAGAAGCAGTACCTAAATAAGGACTGGTACATAATTTCTGTGAACCCATAACAATGGGAGACCTAGTTCGATCACCTTCCGATCTAGAACAACGATCTAGAACTGAGCCATAGATAGAGTTCAAATCGGAGCAATTAATTGTCCATCTTATAAATTTCCATAATTAAGTTACATCATCTTTTTCTTCATTAATAAAGTTTCTAAGTGGACGATATTATTGTTTGGTCGACCACTGTCATTTAAATAAATATGAACATTTTTTGACGTTGAAAATAATTTAGTACCTACTATAGTTTGTTATTTGAGAGGGGGGTTTTAGCCAGTAACCACCACGCCAGCAACGACGGGTTGGTGATCGCATAACTACAACCGGGCTTGACGGTTTCCATCGCCGCTTGTAGATCTTCAACTCAACGACCATTCTCCTCTCCTTGAGGTCTGCTCTTTGAGAAGCTGACAGGCTGCTTCCCTCTGCCAGGGCCTAGTGCTTATTTGATGGTGACTATCGACCCCGAGTTCCCAGCATCCTGTCACTCTCTGATTCGAGCAGTGGTCAGGTGAAACAGGGCAGGGGTGCGACAAGGAATCACTGGGAGTTGACTGACTGCCGTAAACAACTTTACATCGCCACATACAATACGCAAACACTATCTACAGATGATAGACTGATGATATCCGGCAACAAGCTGGCGTAAACTGGATGCGAGTGGCAATGAATAGGCAAGACTAGAAAAGTAGAGAGGAGGCCTATGTCCGAAGACGGGCGCTAAGGGCTGTTATAGATAGATAGATAGTTTGTTACCCGCGACTCCGTCCACATGGAGTTCGTTTATCACTATCCTAGGCGGGAACTACGCAATTTTCTGGGATAAAAAAACAATCGCAAGTCCTTACCCGGTACTCAAACTAACTGTACTGTAGGTACTGTAGCACATTTGTCTTCTAGACCATCAACATATGCAAATTAAGCAAAATCAGCACATCCACGATAATTTGATCGATAATTAAAACTCGGTAATCAGTTACCTATTGTTTAACCGATTACATAACCGTTGCGTCGCTCAATCCGGTTTCTGAGCGGGTTGTTAATCCATTAGTCTAATTGGAATTTTTTAGCGGCCAAGCGTGAGTCGTTTACATTTTTACACTTTTAAAAACTTGCCTGTTATGGAATGATGTCACAGAGAGATATCTCCAGGCACATGTTTGGGGACCGAAGTCTGCAATGGAGAACAAAAATCGTACCCGTAACTAATTTTTTATACTTACCAGTTTGCGTTACCAAGTGTAATGTAAGAACTATTATAAGAACGTTGTTTTAATGCCATACAGCAGTTGCCTTATCGTTGTCTTATTTATCAAGATCTCGAACACCATGAGCACCATGCGTCGATTGTTTTGAATCTCAATTAGGTACTACTCGTAATATACTAAACTTTTTCTACACAATGAGATTTTTAGTTCGCCGGACGGGATTCAAACCTGCACCTCCTGTGGCTTTACATCCTACCCACTAAACCACCGGGGATTACTACCTAACAACCGAAAACCTACGCCAATAGCGGCGTGAGGTGTCATCTCTAAAGACCTCAATAAAAACCTCTGTTGCTAATGAATTTATAAAAAAAACGGGCAAGTGCGAGTCGGACTCGCGCACCGAGGGTTCCATATAATGATTAAAAATATTTTTATTATAATGATGTAACTAAAAAATTATGCCATTCGCAATTTTTCCTTTATCTGTGCTATAAAAGACTTGCTTCGTACCAAATTTTAAGATTCCTAGTTCAAGGGAAGTACTGTCGGTTTTGATTCCCTTGCGAGTGTCGTAAATTTGCAACATAAACGGCTGTATCTTTTGATTGCGTTGGCTTATCAGTTTGATTTTTTCACAGCTCCAAGGGACAGTAGACTTGAGTATTTGATATGAATTTCAGCTTGGTACCTACACACGTTCCTGAGAAAAAGGGTCTTGGCAGACAGACAGACGGACAACAAAGTGATTCTATAAGGGTTCCGTTTTTTCCTTTTGAGGTACGGAACCCTAAAAACGGCGACTAGGTGTACTGGGACAGTGATTAGCATTTGGATGAACTAATAAATACTTTGCTCACCCCACCCGCGACCTTTATAATAGCTACGTTTATGCAAGAAATGTGTATTTATGTAGTTCCTCCACCTCCACACTGTAAGAACACACACAAATTACACAAACCCATCTAAAATCACCACCATGCTACACTGACACGTTTCGAACTCAACCAGAACTCATCTTCAGAGACAAAAAAAGATCAACAGATATTAGACTCAACAACACTAACAACATCTGGTAGCATGGTGAACGGTGTTGCTAACCGCTGATTCAATAAATTACCATTTGGACATCTAATAGCCATTCCGGACCTCAAAACCCTTGACCTTCCCAAGATCCGCTAGCCCTTATGAGGAAGTATTCGCAAACGCGGAAGCTAAGTTGTCAAACTTGTTCGTCCGCGTTAAACTCATCTTCCTGCCGGTAAACTGGCAAACTTCTTACATATTTGTTGTTGAACTAATGAACAGCCAGTAAACGCGTGTTTACTGTTTACGCTTCGGAAATATCTGGGCACCTAATTATTGACCAGATCACCATGATACAGTGTCATCATCATCATCATCCCAGCCCATATACGTCACGTCCCACTGCTGGGCACAGGCATCCTCTCAGAACAAGACGGCTAAAAAGCCGTGGTGTCCTAGTGGTTTGACCTATCGCCTCTCAAGCAGAGGGTCGTGGGTTCAAACCCCGGTTCGCACCTCTGAGTTTTTCGAAATTCATGTGCGGAATTACATTTGAAATTTACCACGAGCTTTGCGGTGAAGGAAAACATCGTCAGGAAACCTGCACAAACCTGCGAAGCAATTCAATGATGTGTGTGAAGTTCCGAATCCGCACTGGGCCCGCGTGGGAACTATGGCTCAAGCCCTCTTGATCTGATACAGTGTAGTAACGTATAAAAGGCCAAGTGCCCCACGCTGCCACGTTCGTAAGGTGAGTTAAACACTCGGGGGTGTCCCTTATTTCTTATAACATTAGTTGCCATAAATTAAAAATTGCATAACATTGAACTGGCATAATAAAAAAAAAAGCATAACACTTTTTTAGCTTATCAATAAAATATTCATAACATTATTAACAATAACTTTAGGTGTCAAAATGAATTCGCATAATTTCATCAAATGAGCAAATAAGATGGGTTAGGGCAAAACCGACTAGGTTAGGTTAGGTTCGATATTAGACTTTTAAATCCTTTTATTTAGTTTGCCTGTCCCGGTGTCTGTCTGTCTGTCTGTCTAATCAAATCTTGCAAGTTAAATTTGACCAACTTCTAGTAGTCAGATTGACTTCAAATTTGGAATACTTATGTAAATCGCGTCACAATATAATAATCTAGTAGTGGCATCCTGGTAGTCTAGCCAGGATCGTGTCCGCAGGACGGAACTCTTCAACGGTTAATAACATCGACTTGTAATTCGGTATGCAAATGTAGTTTTGGGTGACAATGCAAGTACAGTCAGAAAAAAAAGCTTGTATTAAAAATGAAATTTTTATGGTTAGGTTATTTAGTAACAGCCCGTTAATAGTTCACTTCTCAAATCAATATAATTTATACCTTTAAAACTTATGCAAAGTAACGCTATGCTTATTAAATTTCTGCAGGCTGGGCTGATGATAACTCCAATAAGAAAGCGGTCGTATGATTCACCGCTACTTTCCCTAGATAGGTTTCTTATCCCTATGTATCAAATATCGAATTACACCGATCCAACGGTGGAAGCTGTGTCTTTACAATGAGTATCGCGTATGAATTCTCCGCTAGAGGCGCTAGTGTAGCGTGAGGTCTCCGAAATGTCAAATCTCATAGTTTTTGGGTGAGCTACGCCGAATTTTGTAAATATTTTGCATAACCTGAAATTAGTTATGGCAATTATGCGTTACGGGGCAATGAATGTCTGTGTTTTGAGACAATTTTGTCTTTCGGAAACTTTTGTCTTCCCTTTTTTCCGAACAAAACGGGACTACGCAACACTGTGGTTGCTCGATATTTTTATAGTACGGTTTTAAGGTGTAATAAATATGATTTTAATCTAAATTTTGTTTTCACGCCCGTAATAACAGACTTTGAAAGCCACACTTAAAAACCTCACGCAACAGTGGCGCCATCTAGAATGCCAAAATACGATAGCCCTCATTGCAGTTGCCTACTTTGTTAAAGGAACTGGGTATTTTAAAAATGTGGTAGCGGAAAAACTAAATCATATTGTAAGTTCATTTGAACATTTCTAATAATTTATTGAATTAGACGTTACTTTGCGGAGGGCCGTATCAATGAACTATAAACAACTAGCTTTTGCCTGAGGCTTCGCCCGCGTGGAATTCGGTTATCGGGCGCTGTTCCCTCGGGAACTGTGCATTTTTTCGGGATAAAAAGTAATATATGTCACTCTCTGACCCATAAACTATCTCTATGCCAAAAATCACGTCGATCCGACAGACAAACATACAAACATGTAAACACACACACTTTCGCATTTATAATATTATTATGGATTACTTTGCTCACCCGGGATCTCAAGATAGCTACGTCTATGCAACCAATGTATGCTCAAGCAGCTCCTCCGCCTCTACACTGTAAGAACACACACAAATCACAAAAACCAAAGTATCACCACCGCCACACTACATACACGTATTATACATGGACGTGTTGGAGGCATATTTAGACAGCTATAAGGTCGCGAGTGAAGAAAGAATTTAATTGTTTAAGTATAAATCATTTCAATTAAAATTAAGTAAGTATTTAGTATAAAGTATCTTACAGTAAATTTGTTTCTTTAATTAAGTCTTGCAAAATGTTTCCCATTATGGATTAAGTAAAACATTATAATTTCTATATGTTCACTTTACTCAACGACTCTTTGATTGTGATAATGATAATGTTAATTTCATACTTAACTCTTAAGGTTCCTTAAGGTGATCAACTGAACCCTTTTACTTGAGATTTTGTTTAAAACAAGGCGCCGCTCCATTTTTATAGTTGATTTGATATTATGGTTTACTAACCTACATCTGTACGGAAACGGACCATTTAACAATCCAACTCGCACTTGGCAGTTTTCCTTACAGATTCATCGTCCTATTATAATAAACACATTAAAACAATTATTTACTTAAAATTCTGTTAAATAAAGATTAACCCTAATGTTGTATCATTTCGTTGTCAAGTTCCTGCTTTCTTATGTGACTGATGTCTATGATACTTAATGTCTGTTACCGTCTCTGCTTATTTCAGTTAAATAGAGTGAGACGCTATCACTAATATCCCGATATTACTAGACCACACTAGAGACTACATTTAGAGACCACTTTATCGTGAGTATTTTATGTAAAATCGTCATTTTCAAAAAAAAACTCGCCCCTAATTCAAAATAGATAATTTATCTGAGTGAACTTTATGTAACATTATGTCAAGGTTAAATTTTGTTGACATGTTGATTTTAGATACGAGATTTTTTTAAAGTAGTGACGCAATGTTTGTATGTCGTGTATGTAAAACTGTTACAAAATAAATAAACAAAAACAACTGACAAACAATCCCTGTTATTCAATCAATCTGTTAACAATGTCAAATTCACGAAGTAATTTTTGAGAAGCCCCACAGGAATTTAATTAAATCCCGGAATTTTCGACTATAATGGTTTACGCGCACGTATCTGAATATCTAAAATGGAAATATCGATAGTTAAAATATCGACGGTCAAAATATCGAATCTAATGTAACCCACTTTCGATATTTTGACCGACGACTTTTTAACTTTAGATACTTATATTAATTTTCGATATTCAAATACGTCCCCTGGTTTACACATGCGATGCCGCGAGTAGGTAAATACCGTATAGTATGTTATATAAAATAGCAGATACCTAACAGAGAGTGAGAGGAGGCCTGTGCCCAGCTGTGGGACGTATATAGGCTGGGATCACGATGATGATGATGATGATTACACACACGGCTACATGAAGAACTGATTGCAAAAAAGGAGAATTCAAATTCAAATATTTTATTCATATAACATCGTACACGGTAATTAAATAAAATGAATGTGTGAATGTCAAAATCCCGCTGTCATTACACGAGATGTTCTTGTGTGCGTGACCTCAGCTCTGGTGGCACTACATATACTACAAAAGTCAGTCAAAATAAAAGCTGTAAAATCACAAATCTGTATTTAATTATATTGTAACGGATAACTCACGTCTTAAACCGAGTTAAGCTCGACATGTTTCGGGCTATTTCGTAGCCCTTCTTCTCAGGAGTACGCGACTCGGCGGCTGTCGCAACACGCACACAAACTCGCTTTAAGACGTGAGTTATCCGTTACAATATCATTTAATATGAGTGAGTCTCCTTGTAGCGGAAAGGAAGGTCTTGCGTAAGATCCTGGGACCTGTCAAGAGAGACGACGGCACGTGGAGGATCCGTAAAAACAGAGATCCAGGAGCTGGTGGCTGAACCAACATCATCGGCGTAACAAAATCACACAGACTTCGCTGGTTCGGCCACCTACTATGAATGGGAGAGGATCGGGCTGCCAAAAGAGCGTACGTGGGACGACCGGCTGGTCGCCGCCCGGTTTGGGCGCAGTACCGCTGGGCGCTGAGAGGACAGTGTCCAGGCGGATCTGCGACGTCTCCAAGTCGACGACTGGCAAGAGGCTGCGCACGATCGGGACAGATGGCGTGCTCTCGTTTCGGAGACCAAGAGCCTCTTTGGGTCCCTGAGCCGAATTAGTTAGTTAGTTTAGAGTCTCAGTTCAAAAGTTAAGTAGTTTCATGTTCAAAATCACAAATCTGTTAACTTTGTTTCTCACTTAAAAGTCTTTTTTTTAGCTTTTGAAGTTGTACTGGATTCTCTGTAACTAATCCAACTTTCCGACTTGCTCGGTTTCGGACTCGGACTTAGTAGTTCTTACCGTCCCGCAGACGCTATTATTTAATTCGAGAGTGAGAGGGAAGGTACGGTACGAACTTCGATATTCGAATTTCAAATTGCCCCCCTAGTTTAAAAATCTTAAACGTCACTTTGTTCTTTTGTTTTTTCTTTTCTTTCTTTGTTGCTTTTTCTTTCTTTCTTTCGCTGGGCTATAGGTGGTAGGTAGTAGGTATTGAATTGTTTTGCTTTATTATGTTTTAGGTAGTGTTTTGCTCATTGTCAGCCACACTACCACTTCCTTCTTGAAGGTGAGGACTGAAAACCAGCAGCTCTACTGAGTCGTTTACCTCTTTACAAATTATGTTTTATAAAAGTATAAAGAAACAGTTATACTTTTATACGTTTGGCTTTGTGAATAAAAATATTCTTTTATTTAAAAAAAAATATTATTTTCCTTTTTTTTCGTAAAGGGGTGACACAATATTTTTTAATTACATTGGCTACATAACGTTTATTGGTAAATAAAAGAACCACAATAATGGCCGCGATAGATACTAACAGTTACCTAATTGTCGAATAAGGCTAACAGCAAAATTTTATTGAACGTCATTGCAAATACCGGAGATTTTAGTGATTAACTTAAACTTGTTTATTTTGGAACGCCTCTAGAGAAAATTAATGTATCTTTTTATTACATTTACACACGTAATATCGTTAGGTAACTAAAGTCCGGGTCTGTTTTGTCGTTTGTCTATGATCTAGTCGCTCTGTAATTTCGCAATAGTTTACCTAACAAGCTTTTACCCATGGCTTTGCACGCGTAAAGGGTCACTATACAAACGTTTCAACTACCTCATTTTCGTGGTCATATTTTATTTTAAATGTCAATTTCCATTATAATAATAAAATATAATATATCCTCGGGGAAATTACACCAATTGACCTTGCTCCAAACTAAACAAAACTTTTACGGTCAAGGATTTTTATTCACAACCCACCATAGAACCATTTTTAGACGACCAGATGGCCTAGTGGTTAGAGAACCTGACTACGAAGCTTGACGTCCCGGGTTCGATTCCCGTGTCGGGGCAAATACAAATGTTTGTTCTCGGGTACTTGTATTTAAGTATGTATCTATCTATATAATTACATTAGCTTAGTACCCATAACACAAGCTTTGCTAAGCTTACTTTGGGACTAGGTCAATTGGTGTGAATTGTCCCGTGATATTTATTTTTATTTTATTATTTATTTCAGAGTAAATGTCATAGTGACATCGCATTAATTAACAAGGAAAATCGTAATGACTTTTCCTCTGAAAAGGTTTCATGTTGGCTCATGAATTAAAGTCCTTAACCGTGCTATGGGTGCACGTAATATACTTAAATACATAAAAAAACATCCAAGACTTAATAAGTACAAACATTCGTATTCATCGTACAAATATTTGGCCGTCACGAGGATCGAACCCGCAACGCTAGCTTCCTAGCTGTCCGGGCGTCAATTTGTCAATGCTTGGATGGTAAGACCTAAGTATTTTTAATTGAATGTAATCTGATTGAGATTTTAGATACAATAAATACTTACTGGTTCGTGGTCGCCACTCGAGGACTTTTCTCCCCGATGACGAACCGGAAGACGAAGCGTTGGCAGGCCTCCCACCAGGTGGACTGACGACATCGTGAGAGTAGCGGGAAACCGGTGGATGCAAGTGGCGAGTTGTCGTTCATTGTGGCGTTCTAAGGGGGAGGCCTTTGTCCAGCAGTGGACGTCTTCGGGCTGTTGATGATGATGACGAAATACTTACTGATATCATGAAGAAACAATAAATATCGTGTAGGTAGAGCGCGCTCTATATTTTAAACCTTGCCCTGTCAACTAGTCAAACATGCATTTGTCAAACGTAAAAGCCATATCCTCAAGGCCGTCTTTCGGCATTGGTCTAATTGAATAGTGAATGAGACATAACTTTAAATTGTTTGTTCAATTTCATTCATCGAAACGTCTGCATCATGTGAAATCTGTGAAATAGAGCAGATCAAAATACATTTGTTGTTATTTTCTTCAGCTGTTTTAATATATTCATATTAGGTTTAATTGCACTGCATCATGGTTATTGACCTTCGATACCACAGCCTTAATGAGATAAATACAGTATAATGTACATGTACCTAATATTTTAATCTTAATATGTAGGTACTTTTTTATATCTTATACTAATATTATAAATGCGAAAGTTTGGTTGAGTATGTGTTACTCTTTAACGTTTAAACGGCTCGACGGAATTGGACGAAATTTAGTATGTAGATAGCTGGACATCCGGGATAACACAAGTTATTTATTATCCCGATATAATCATCATCAGGCCTACGCGTCTGTTCCAGACGAATTTTGGCGTGGCGGCTGTGCACGTCTTTGGTGACTGACCAGACCGATGCGAGAGCGACATGTTCGCTCACAGGCCAGACAAGAGAAGTCTGCGGATGTTGGTGCAGAACCGCCTTGGTGTCGTTTCTGTCTCTTGTCAGCAATATAATATAATATAATCTCCAAATTTCAACCGCTAAGATTGGAAACATGAAATTTGGCGCATCTTATATGCAACGTTAATTACATCCACAATGTAATCTTTAAGAATTCCAATGGGAATTCAGTAATATTCCGTAACTAATTATATATGTCTGCCAGATAGTTCAATAGTTTACGCGTGCGAAGCCGCAGTTTAAATCTAGTATTTATATAAATATTACGATTATAAACAAGCGATTTACGTTGCGTCACTGCAAATATGATATAGTTCAAGTGCAGTCGCGGGTCGGGGGCACTTCGCCACCTGTTGGCCAACACTGGGCTATCCACGAGCGTACAAATCGATCCGTCAAGGCGACCCGGCCAAAAACACCCACTTTCCACCACCAAGGTCAATTAAAACAAAAAGTTCTGCAAATCTTATTTTATTTACCTTTTCAATTGTCTCTTAAAGTTCTTAATCTACACGGAGAGGTCTTACCAAGTAAAATAGCTAAAGCACCCATGGCTGTGCCGTTCGAGAAGCAACCTCCCCGATAGAATAAATTAAAACAACGAAATAAAATTACTAAAATTAAACATCACAACGGAACTTAAACTATAAATAACATTAAAAACTTACAAGAAGATGACATGGCGCGACTGACTTATATTAACTTTATGACTTAATCGTACGCTTACAAAATGGAAACCGATTAGTTCCGCCGGAGCGATTGTTACGGTTTTATCTCCGGACCGGCGAATGACAGATTTTTATTACGGCGATGTGTACGACTTTTACTTTTGCTCGGTGCCGTTACACACGTTTCGCAAGCCTTACACAACGCCATTGATACCGACTAGCCCGAGTCTACGATCGCTCGCATGTCGATTTTGTTTATACGATTTGTGCTCACAACTCTGACATAATCGGATGAAAACTCGCGCCCGTCGCGCTACGCAATAAATACGCGTTACAATAAATACTAATAAATTACAAACAAAACTTTACATAAATAACCTAACACAGCTGTCTGTGCTTAAGACTAACTGAGCTCGTTTCCATCGCATATAGCGGCGGTCCGCGGTCGACGCCGCGATATAGTCCACCAAATAAGTGCTTTGCCATTTTTTATGACAGAACAAAAAGGATGATGATAAAGAGGATGTTTTAAGTCATGCAACTGACATCGAACTTTAGGATGGCAAAGAAATTTCTCGGTCAACTATACAAGGACGTCCGGCCGCGACCCGCCGCGCAGATCAACGCAGAGAAACTTACATCTAAACCGTCTAGCGGAACACACGCGATCACAAACAATCATCGCTTCCTCGTACGAAATAGATTAAAAACTAAGCGGCCATAACGTGAAAGGCAGTTATCCAACGTGGTTAGAAAGGTGTCACGGTTGGCGGGCGCTTTCTAGCGCGAGTAGAGCGCGAGGTCTGAGATCCTGCGCTGGCGCGCCGCCGCGTGGAAGCCCCGGGTGCCGTCGGGCACGAGCGGCGCGCGTGGCTCGAAGCGCGGCGCGCATGACAGCCGCCGCCCGCCGCACTCGCCCAGCGAGCACCCCGACAGCCGCCGCGCCAGCCAGCCGTCCCCGCTGCTGGCGCTGCCCGTGCTCGCCTGCGACGTCCGCCGCGACCCGCAGTAGAACGACACGCCAGAGTCCGAGCTGTGGCTACAAGTTGACGGGCGACGCGGCACCCACGTCTGTATCTCCGGCGTGCGCGGCGCGAAGTACCCGCTCGAATTCCTCCTGAGGAACGGATTCCCGTAACCTCTGTATTCGTATTCGGCCTCCGAGCCGCTGCAGCATGAGGAGTACTCGCACTCGTGGCGGCGCGGCGGCGGCCGCCGGATTGGCACCTTCCGTTTAGGCTCACGCGGAACTCCATTCAGCTCGTACACTCTCATGCCCTCGTCCTCGGAGTTTTGGAGCCTGAGGGCTTCTCTTGCTGATTCAGATTCCGTGAATTCAACTAAAGCACACACACAGTTCACGAGACTCGGGTTCTTGTTGAGAAACTGGCGGACGTCGGCGGGCACGGGGTTGCCGGGGCGGAGCACGCGAACCAGAGCGATCTCGCCGCAACTCGCGAACAACCTCGACACGTTCTCCACCGACGGCTTGTCGATAGGCATCTTGACGGCCACCACTGTCCTGGACGGCGTGGTCTCGTCGTAAGCCGGCAGCGGCTCCATCCTGCGCAGCTTGGTGCCGGCTTCGTTGATCTCTAACTTCGTCGACCGCTTGAGAGCTTCGGCCACGACTCTCC
The DNA here is from genome assembly GCF_025370935.1 of Choristoneura fumiferana. Lineage (NCBI taxonomy): Eukaryota > Metazoa > Arthropoda > Insecta > Lepidoptera > Tortricidae > Choristoneura > Choristoneura fumiferana. The sequence goes on from NC_133493.1 coordinate 11,734,338, forward strand.
AGTCTTTCGTCAGATGCTTGACGCGTTTAAAACTCGATATTAACTTGAGGGAGACGTACCCCTCCTTGTTGCGGCGGACATGTTTCAACAGAAACGCGTCCTTAGTGATGTTCGCGTCGGAAAAATAAAATTCAACTTGGGACACTATCCTGTTGGCGAGTTCGTCGTCCGGGGGGGTGTAGGGCGGGTCCTGGGCTTCGGCGGCGACTTCGCAGCCGGAGTCTTTACCGGCGCCGGAGCCGGCTTCGGAGCCGGAGTCGGAGAGGTCGGCGTGGTCGTCGGCGGACAGGCGGCGGTCGGCGGCGATGCCCTCGTCCTCGGGCACGCCCTGGCTGGGGACACCCTCCATGTCTGTGCTGAGAGACTCCGCACTATTGCATTACACGCGTGACTCGGTCGGTAGCGCGGTGCGGACTGCGGGCGCGCGCGCACCGCCGCCTCTTTTATAAGGTCGGGGGGATGTACGGGTAAAAGTGAGTCGGAAACGATACGAGATGACATTGCTCGCCATGTGCCGTATGCGTAATTAGCTTACACACTTGTTTGCGGTAAAGGTGGCATTGTGTTTAAGGAGGTTAGTTTGGGAGCGGCGAATTTAATTACTCGCGATCTCACGATGTTATATTTGTTATCGGGCGAGCACGCGATTGTACAAATAGTGGCAAAAAACGTTTCTGTAATTGATAGCAGTATATAATAGGTGATTATACGGCTGGTTTCCATGATCTATACTTATAATTGTAACGAGGTCAGAATGCATCTTCAGTGCACTCGGAATATGTTTATTGTCAAGAAAATACCAGCTACTCGTACTAGAGACGACCTCGATAAACGTTCATTACAGTAGTAAACATAAACACGTCATTTAATTACTTCTGTGGGATGGAATGGTCATTTGGTGAAAGTATTACATGTTAGGTCGACGAGATGTTGTTATAAGCTTATTAAAAACATTTGCTTAGCATTAGTTTCACACTTTACTGAGGTGATTATTTTTTAATGTCGTCATTAAGAGTATAATGGACTCATTAAAACTCTTTTACTTGTTAATAACCACAGTTTAAATGGTCATCTTTCTGCTATGTAAAGTCCAACCGGCACGAAGTTTTATATGGGGCCTTGAATCTAGTTATATTTTATTGTACTAATATTATAAATGCAATACTGTGTGTGTTTGTCTGTTAATCTTTTACTCTAAGACGGCTGAATGGACTATCTGTCATTTTGTAATGATTGACTTTATAATAGTTTACTTATTTATTTTATGTTGCTGTTTATTCCACTCCCTATATTAATTTTAGACGTGGTATTATTTGTACGATTTATGTGTGTGTATTTTTGTTGAACTTTAATTTAATGTATGTATGTAAATTCTTTAAAACACAAAAGTAATACAAAAAGAAAACAACAAATCAAAAGAGTACAAAAGCCGAACTTATCCCTAAAAGGGATCTTCTCAGCTAACCTAAACAGGAAAGGAAAACTTAAAGATAGGCGAACAGTAATTTATGCACAGTGAGAAGAATGGAATAGGTACATAACATAATAAATAAGTACAATTAATAAACAATATAGATAAAGTCACCAGCATTAATATCTGCCACAGCAGAGCGCTCAAAAATATCTGACACGTCCTTCCGGCCCTAGAAATAGAGTCGTATCAGATATTTATGCACGCTTGTTGTGCCAGATATTGGTACTTAGTTACCATTTACATTGAACACGATACACACATACACATTATGAATAAACAATACATATAAATACAAATAATACGATTACCTACTGTCAGTTTCTTCAATCTATCCCTGAGCGAGGCCACAGACGGGGACTCCCTAATGAGCAAAAGCAACTCGTTCCACAGCTTCACGGAATGGATGCTGAAAGATTTAGCCATATGGACGCGCATTGTTCGGCGGGAAGGCAAGGGTGAGTCTGGAGCTGGACCGCAAGCGGTGCCCGCTTCCAGCGGCCAAGTAGCTAAACCTTTCAGATAGGTACGAGGGAGAGGAAGGATTAAACAATGCATTAAAAAGGAGACACAGGATGTGAATGTCTCTCCGCTGTGTTAATATATTCTGATCTATAATGGTTGCTTACCTTGTAATTTTCTCTCTGTGTACCTCAGTTTTCCTTTCGCTTACAATTTCTGGTGTAGGCACAATAAAGAGTCATTGCATTATATTATTATGTATTGTAACGAATAAGCATGAAATATAGTATAGGTACTTAAGGATATCTAAAATAAGACACAGGCCACTTTCCCCCACTTGGCATGCAGTGGGGGTAGTCCTACGAACGTTTCAACCGCTACCAGTTTCCCGCATTATCGAGAAATGAGAGACCGTAAGTGGGCGAGGCGATTATTCGAGTATTTCACCTGTCTCATTTTTCTGGACACTTCTGTAAAAATGGCCGATACAGTTTTTCCTAATATAGTTTTTTTTGTAGAAATACAGGAACTCTAACAAATAATCGAAAACGACATCAAATCCACAGGCGTAATTCTCGAATAATAAGAGCGTGTCGGACACGCCCGAAATAGGGTTCCGTAGCCATTACGAAAAAATCAAGTAATATTTTTCTTAAGGATTTCGTATTTTTAACCGACTTCAAAAAGGAGGAGGTTCTATGTTCCAATGTTTGTATTTTTTTTATGTATGTTCGCCGATTACTTAGTCAATTGTGGCCCGATTTTCAAAATTCTTCTTTTATTCGAAAGGATACCTACTCTTCTGAGATAGTCTCATTGTCACCAAGTCAAGATCTGATGATGGGATCCTAGGGAAATCGAGGGCAAACCTCAAATTTTATAGGTACACCTATGGCGATTTTGGCATTTTTAGCATTAAGATGAGCATTTACATTCAGAAAGTATCATTTGGTAAACTGGACCTGATGAACGTAGATGACCAATGGAACTCGTCAAAGCTAAGTAATGCTCGCTCGTCTATAAACGATCATGATAATATACCTAGATAAGCGACTAAGAAGGAGCTTTAAGTTAATGATTCTTTCGAACTGATCTGATGCTGAAGCCGGAAGGTAGGCAACGGAACTCTGTTATAAAACAACGTACCTAAGCCGTGTTTGGGCTTAATGGAATCGTTGTGAGATGTTATTTGGCTACGAATCACTAAAAAGTGAGAAATAAAGATTTTTTTTAACAAAAAAGTAAAACCGACTCCAAAAAATAAAAAATAACGGAAAATGGAACCGACTACAAAACCCTTGAAAATATTTTTCTAGCTAGTAGGTAATAGCTCGAAATCGGTGACTCAGCACGACCCAGCAGGATGGATTGAAACCCATGTAGGCGAGGTAGACGACTATTGTTCCATTCCTGCTGGCTCGTGCTGAGGCAAGTAAGTACAACAAGTTTTTTTTTGAGAAAACTAAAAAAACTATGATTCAAATAATGTATCCAGCCCACTGTGTTTTTTTATGCTTATGCCACCAGTAATAGTGTGATGTATGTATGCTGAGTACCTAAAAGCCACAACTTTATCAAAAAAATCTGCACTTACGGCACCCTATAAGCCCTAAATGATCGGTTTGATTATAAAATGCGTATTTTAGATTGCCGCCGATTTCGATACCCCCGGTAATAAATAAATAAATAAATAAATCATTTATTTGCATAAAAACATGGTACATATTTTGTGGTAAGAAAGAAAGAGAGTTTCACATGTTTTTGTCACTATGTGACGTACAAATTCTAGTTTAAAATTAAGGTTAAGTATATTTTAATAACATTTAATTAATCTAATTATTTAAGTTAAACTGTAAATTGTATCTACAATTTTATTGTTATTATTAATAGGCGCCGTTACCTTACCTATCCTCGCATAGCACAGCTCTAGTGGAAACAGTATAGCGCGAAGAGAGGATGGCTAAATGAAGCGTTTCTATTGGTTCATTAGAAACACATTCCTCACAACACACTCGCGCATCTCAGCCTTAGGCAGTCGTGCAGCAGTTTAAGTTGACCTTCCTGCTTCCGGCTCAGTTTCTGTTTTTGCCTGCTGGTGTTAAAGGTCATTGTCTTCGCCAATATTTCGGGTTTACCCTAAGGTCAAACTAGATGTTTAACTTCGGTGCGTTTTTATCTAGTTACTTTTTTTTTGGGTTGAGAGAGAGAAAGGGGGCGGAGAATGCAAAAATCTGGGGAGCTACGAAATTCGAAAATCGAAGTTCGTGTCGTTCGGTCCCTCTGTCACTTATACTATTTAATACGAGAGCGAGAGGGACGATACGATACGAACTTCGATTTTCGAACTTCGGAGTAGGCCCTCTGGCACGTTTTGTTGTACACCCTTTGTTGTATCAAATCAATATCTGTTAGCATGCCAATGTGCAAAAATGTGGGCCAATCAACACCAATTTAGGTAGGTACTGCTGGGCTACTACGAAACTCGCAAATCGAAGTTCGTATCGCACCGTCCCTTTCACTCTCGAATTAAATTTCATAAGCGTCGTCAGTCAGTTCGAGTTTTGCACATTGTAGTATATGGCCTGATACTGATGAGGTGACGTACGACTCTGCAATTTAATTAGTAAATAAATAACGTTACGAACTATTATTACAATTGTGTTGTTCCAAGTAACGCATACCTAATGCGTATTAGCAACCTTACACGTAAAACATCAATAGCAATCACCTGACAACGCGGAGGCGTGTCTGCAGAAGCCATTTTACGTCACCGAAATTCTGGAGTAACTGGATTACGGCTGTAACGTAACTTTAATAATTGGATTGCGGTTATTCAACCGGCCGCTGGCCAGCGTTGGGCTGAAGACCTGCAACTGTGGACAACGTTGCGGCCTATTTGCTGGCTCCTGCTGATGAAGGGAGAAAGTAACTGAATAAATATCATGGGTCACTTGACACCAATTGACCTAGTCCCAAACTTGTACTATGGATGCTAGGCAACGGATTAACATGCGTATATAGATAAAATATATATTAAACATCTAAGACCCGAGAGCAAACATTCGTATTATTCATACAAATATCAGCATCTGCCTCGGCCGGTGATCGAACCCAGGACCTCAAGCTTCGTAGTCAGGTTCTCTAACCACTTGGCCATCCAGTCATCGATATTTTTTTAGTATAATATATATCAGTAAATAATTAATTACATACAATAGGGGCCATCCGAGTGCAGTCGACCAAGAAAGTGCTTTATTTTAATGACAGTTCCTTCCAACCCGCTATAGACAATATTCCAGTATGTGTCGACAGGGGCAGACTGAAAACCAGCGCTGGCAGCTTCCGCGTAAGCGCAGCATTAGCTGAGTTTGCTCCTTTTGCCGCAGGACAGACTACTTCCAAAGTTATATTCTCATTTTTTTTTAACTCCTTTTATATGATCTATGCTGTATTGTACTATTTTATCTTGTATTGTTTATATTGTTGTCTTGTATTGTTTGTACTGTTGGCTATTAAATATTTATTCTTTCTTTCTTTCTTTCTTTCTACTGCAGAAATAAAACAATAAGGCTGATTGTCATATTGAATAGTGAGTAAAAATAGATTGACGTTTCAAGATTAGCAATGTGAACAATTGTGTTGCTCTAATGATGAACTCTGATATATGATAATGATGATGATGATAATGAGAAGTTAAGGTAAATGAAATTTAGGTATGACATATTTCAAGCCTAAGCCTCTTATATAGATAAGCCATACATACCGCCGCCTAACTTTGCCTAAAAGTTCATTGCCCCGACAAGTACCACAAAAACTATAGGTAAAGGTATAATTCCAATAATTGAATAGGCATATACCGTTAAGCGATTCGAACACAATCCGGGAGTAACGTAAAGACGTCGCATAAAAAATGTATCTCAAAAATGCGGCAAAACAGTATTAAGTAATGAACTTTTAGGCAGATTTATATGGCGCGTGGTATAGAGACAGTGTTCTGTCCAGTCTGTCTGTACAAACAAAGAAACCATTCTACCGTCAGCGACTGCAAGCGTTGTGAAACACGCTATCTTGCTCTATCTCATCTTCCGTTCCACACCACGCGACGGTTTGATGGCCCATTCTGCTCTGAACCATTTTTTAATGGCTCCAACTTTACAATTATGGAGATTGCCATCGATTTGATGACGTAAGTAGAAAGGAAGGCTTTCTGTTCCGTAGTTTTTGGACTTTTTGTGATATAAGTATCATTAGGTATGAGACTGATCATTGAAATAAAAGTAGATAGATTACTTTAATTAATGTATCAGTGTTGGCTATACTCCTATCTAATAAAAAAAAACTTTATTTAACTTTTTCATTTTCATCCCAGCCTATATATACGTCCCACTCCTGGGAACAGGCTTCCTCTTAGAATAAATGTCATCACCATCATTATCATCTCAGCCGCAGGACGTCCACTGTTGGACATAGGCCTCCCCCATAGACCTCCAGTTGCTTGAACCTTGAACCCGCTTTAACCACGTCATATTATCTCGTACAAAATCAGTACAATACAGCATAATGGCAAATTCTGGACATGTCAAATAGCGTATTACGCCTCCTACCTAACACCACACTGATAAAAAGATTTTGCTAACAGTAACTAAAAATCTTGTTGCTTAGCTTGTAACATAACTTGAGTGACTACAAAACTACCGCCTACTAGTAGCTAAAAGTTAGATGTCTTACAAAATCAGTTTTGCAATGTTGGGATTATTTTGGTTCTAACTAGTTCTCAGCTATCCTTTTTTTTACCAGTATCTAAATAAGCCACGGACGGACGGACGGACATGGCGAAACCTCCTGGTAGGATTTAGAAAACCTAAAAAGAACCTATTAGAGCCACTCGTAAGAAACTACAATTGTTAATTTTCGGCAGTGCCCCTTCCTGCAGTTCGCGAATTATTCATGACTGCATCCTGCAGATGCGTTTTGAAGGAACAGTATGTTTTTTTTTGTGTTCCTCGTTGCTTATTTATTCGAGGGAACACGACCTTTCATGGCCTTTGTACTTAACACTTTTTTTTCGCGGGTGAAGCCGTGGGCAAAAGCTAGTACATACATAAAACAAAAAAAAAACAAAAATAAACAAATTAATTAAGCCAGACCCCTTCGCAAGGTTCCGGAGATGCTGGCAGGGTTCTTTGAATTGCTAAACTTATTCTTTATTCAAGGGAACTGCGAGCTCTAAGTATATAAATACTAGCTTTTTCCCGTGGCTTCGCCCGCGTCGAAGTCAGTTATCGCGCGCTAATTCCTCGGTAACTGTGCATTTTACCGGAATAAAAAGTAGCCTATGTCACTCTCTGCCCATAAACTATCTCTATGCCAAAAATCACGTCCATCCGTCGCTCCGTTTCGACGTGAAAGACGGACAAACATACATACAAACACACAAACATACAAACACACACACTTTCGCATTTAGAATATTAGTATGGATTAAATACTAACCTCAAACAGTTAGGTTATGTTCACTGAACTATAAGACTGAACCTACCTTCATTTGCAAAACTATTGGGTGTTGTAACGCTAATAAGAAAGAGAGAGCCAATCAATCCGTCCCGGTCACGTGTGGTGTAATGATTTAATTCAGAAGGTTGTTTTTTACTTACTTATAATCAATTGTGAACTCATTTTGGATGACAATAAATTGAACGTAAATATTTTAATAGTATTTTATTGGGGCAACAGCTTTGTGTGGTTAAATAACAGAATTAAAAATAAGTATAATGAGATTTTCACTTTTCACTAATAAAGAGTTTAAAAAAAATAGACAGGTGGATACTTATTATTTCTATTTTGAAAAAGTGAGCCTGTACCCAACCGGACCGAAATTCTTTTCGTTGTATATTGTTACAGGCCACTCTGTCACGAAATTATTTATGTCTTCTAACTGACAATTTAAAAAAATGTGTCTTTTTCGATGTAACTAATATTTAAAAAAGTAGAGAAATTTTTTAAATGCCACTATGTCCCAAACAAAAAACTACTCCGTCACATTTCCGAGATAGAAATAAGACAAAGAAAAATAATTTTGACCCTGAACCTGACCTGACCTGAACCTAAGCATACGCATTAAGTATAAATAGACAATTTACAAAGAAAAAATAGCATGTTTATGCGAAATTGCGAAGTAAAATTCCGAAAATGCGAAACGTTTCTGTTTCTGAAATGTCTGATATACGACTCTACATATTTCAAGGGCCGGCAGGACGTGTAAGATATTTTTAACCGACGAAAAAAACGAGTGGTTCTCAAGTCAACGCGTTTATTTTTTTATTATGTATGACCACGCATACCTTTTTATAGCGTAGTCCGATTTTAATAATTCTTTTTTTATTGGAAAGCGTATACCTTGAAGTTGGTCCCATGTAAATTTGGAAAAATAATTCTACCCTAAAGGTAGGAAAAAAATATAAAATAAAAACTTTTTTTAGTAAAAAATTAAACCGCCGAAAAAACTGAAAAGCAAGAAATACCCAGCAGGAGCTTCTATCACTCCTCCTAGCTCGTGCTAGTGGGACAATAGTCGTCCACCTCACCTATGGTCTATTTCGGTGTATGTTTAAAGTTACATTTAAACATAATAGTAAATTTATTTGTGCTTGAAATATTATTATTATAAAATACTCTATATGGGCTATGGTAAGAACTGAAGGAATACAAAATAATATTTTCTCTTTTATTTTATCAAAGGGTAGGCAAACAAGCTACCTAACGTTAAGCAGTCTCAGAGGGAGCTTTTCTCAAGCAATAAAATGTAAAGGTAGGTATTCGTAATTATAGTGAAATATTCCAATAAAGCAATTTGAACGGAGGGTCAAACAGAGGGTCGTGGGTTCAAACCCCGGCTCGCACCTCTGAGTTTTTCGAAATTCATGTGCGGAATTACATTTGAAATTTACCACGAGCTTTGCGGTGAAGGAAAACATCGTGAGGAAACCTGCACAAACCTGCGAAGCAATTCAATGGTGCGTGTGAAGTTCCCAATCCGCACTGGGCCCGCGTGTGAACTATGGCCCAAGCCCTCTTGTTCTGAGAGGAGGCCTGTGCCCAGCAGTGGGACGTATATAGGCTGGGATGATGATGATGATGAATTTGAACGGATTCAACTTTCCAATATTTTGAACTTTTTTCATTATGGACCGCTGAAAAATGTACGCACGAGTATCATCGTAAAGTTTGAGGTTTTATTGTTACTTAAAAAAAAATTCGATTTGTCGATAACATCGATAAAAACCAATGCTCTCTCCCTACAACCTGTCAATCATCCCAGCCTATATGCGTCCCACTGCTGGGCACAGGCCTCCTCTCAGAACAAGAGGGCTTGGGCCGTAGTTCCCACGCGGGCCCAGTGCGGATTGGGAACTTCACACGCACCATTGAATTGCTTCGCAGGTTTGTGCAGGTTTCCTCACGATGTTTTCCTTCACCGCAAAGCTCGTGGTAGATTTCAAATGTAATTCCGCACATGAATTTCGAAATACTCAGAGGTGCGAGCCGGGGTTTGAACCCACGACCCTCTGCTTGAGAGGCGATAGGTCAAACCACTAGGCCACCACGGCTTCTCAATAGTCGCACACCTGTCAATAGTCGCACGCAATAATCCGAGCCCTACATATCACTATCAGCAATGGGCCGTGGTTCAGTCCTTGACCCATCAAGCCCTGATTTGGTTTACACGCTACGGACCCACCTACGACACACGTACACACAACTCAGACATAATTCGGTTGAGCAAATAATTGGGTTACATCATTGTCATATGGCTTCAGCAGGGCTACACTACGAAACTCGAAACTCGAAGTTCGTGTCGTGCGCGTGCGGTCCCTCTGACACTTATACTATTTAATACGAGAGCGAGAGGGACCGCACGACACGAACTTCGAGTTTCGAGTTTCGTAGCAGCCCTGCAGTACTGGTAAATAAATATCATACGTGTGTGTAGGTACTTTGACTTTCTTTGTTGAAAATACTACTACTGTATTATATGTATGTCTTTATAACGCTTTATTGCACTTAATTAAGCGACCAGGCGGATGCATGACGAAGCAAAAAAAAAACAATATGAGTAAGTATATCTAGATTTTCTCAGAGATCAGACAAAGCTCTATTTTTAACCCCCGACGCAAAAAGAGAGGTGTTATAAGTTTGACCGCCATGTATGCCTGTGTGTCTGCCTATGGCACCGTAGCTCGTAAACGGGTGAACCGATTTGAATGCCGTTTTCATATTTGAAATCAGGTTTTCTAGCGATGGTTCTTAGATATGTTTCATCAAAATCGGTTCAGCAGTATTTAAGGTAAGGTAGGTAAGGTAAGGTATTGACACTTTGAAGTGACAAAGTAGGAGGTTTTCCAACTTTTGTTGGTTAGGTTATGTTCAGACAAATATCAATTTTGTTCGCCCCGAAAGCTCCTAAGTACTACACGTAGTAAATTTCTTCGCACCAAAGTCGGATAAGTTTTCGGTAATGGGTCAATCAACTTTTTTACCCACACTAATCTGTCCACGACATTTTTCAAACAATTGCAGATTTTTGTAAGTAAATATGTTTTTTCTGTAATTTAATAAATGGTGTACACGAATACACGTATAAGTTCAACCTATTAAACCGTGAAATATCTTGTTGGAAGTACGATTTTTTGGTAACGCCAGAGACAATTTTGGTAACGCAGGAGACGCCTAAAGTGTCGGTAAAATAGTTGATTGGCCCAATTATATCTGCAAATTGTTACTTGATATATTAAATTTATGAAACGGAAACTTTCAATCCACATACAAAATTCTGCAACCTATGAAAAATTCTGCAATTTTGAAAAGTTTCCCTTGGCACATCAGTACATCATATAATATAATATCTATACATATACCTACGAGAAATGCACTTTTGAAGGTTTAAAATAAAATTAAGTACTTAGTGCCTTTTTTTGTTTAATTATATATTTTTAGTTCTTATTTTTGATAAATGTATACACAAATAAACAGAAGGGACTTCATAAAGGTATACTTTCGAAACCTTTTAAGTATTAATTTTATTTATCGATAGAGTAGTTTAAACGATTTACAAAACGTAACTGTAGATGAATTGTTTTCAAAATTGTAATTTTAACTTTATCAGTCGCAATCAATTTTAAAACCGAAATAAAAAAAAACATGGCAAAATAAAAGCTTGTAAAATATTTGCATCAGACTCTCCACGTCTTACCTTGGTTTAGCATCGGCATCGTTATCGATAACAAATTCAACATGGCGGCTTCTCACTCACGTGTACCTTATTTTTGCCCGTTACATCATAGCCTCGGTAGCGCAGTAGGCAGCGCGTAAGTCTCATAATCTTAAGGTCGTGAGTTCGATCCTCACCCGGGGCATATCTTTTTGCATTTTTCCTCATGTTTATATTATTTGTTTTTTGGTCCGTGATATAAATACAATGCCGCACTTCCTTATATCCTTTGGCGTAATGTTTTGTTTTTTCCTTGTATCATTATAAAACTTATGTCAACAAAAATGTTTTTACTACAGAAGTTCTTAAAATAAATAAAAGAATGCAAATTATAGTAATTAAAAAATAATATTCTTAAATTTGTCATTGTGCGATACATAAAACTAATCATAAATTAAATTTAACCAACTTTAGCATATTCCATTAATAATTCATTGTATTGATTTGCATTTTTTTTTATCTATGGAAAATTAATTCAAGGTAGAAAGCGTTTAATTTTTTTTTTCATTTTTAAAACCTAGGTAATTAAGTAATCCAAATATTTTGAAAAAAAAAGGATTTATGAAGTCTTGATGTAAAAAAAAAACGAGTAAATCAAGTTTGCGGATTCTCACAGATTTAAATACAACCATTTATATAAAACGGAAAATTAGTATAAAGACAAAAAGAAATTTCCAAATTGGGTTCATGAATATTTTTTTGAATCAGGCGTTACTTTCAAGTGATTCAGTGGCCGAAGTGAAGTTCCCAATCCGCACTGGGCCGGTTTGGGAACTACGGCCTAAAAACCCAATCATTCTGAGCGGAGGCTTGTGCCCAACAGTGGGAAGTATATAAGCTGGAATGATGCTAGTGATTAAACATTATAAAAATTACTACCGACTTGAGAACCTTCTCCTTTTAAACCCCCGACACAAAAAGAGGGGTGTTATAAGTTTTACCGCTATGTGTCTCTGTCTGTCTGTTTGTGGCACCGTAGCAATGGGTGGACCGATTTGAATGCTGTTTTTTTTTTAATTGAAAGCAGGTTTCCTAGCGATGGTTCTTAGACATGTTTTATCAAAATTGGTTCATCGAAGTCGGTTAATGTAACCGTGTATTACACATGTTATACAATTTGCACTCAGTTAGTATGCACATCGGAGCCTCGAGGTCAAGTACCAGGTTCGCGGACCAACAGACCGACCTTCATGCGTTTCGATATAAATGTTGGCGGAAATTCCGATTTGCGTGATTGGATTATTAATATACTATAAAAAGATTCATCGAAGTGACCTACATTGGTATCAAGTTTATGTTAGCTCTTTATTGCATTGCATACGAGTATAACAGCTTTTTCTCAAACATGCTCGGAAAGTATGCGTTAATGTCACGAAATGGAGACACGAAGCTTTTCATTTATGGCTCCCTACATAACGTATGAAAATCCATTATTGACCGCAGCTCTGACTTTTTAATTTTGCTTACATAAACTGACAAAGGAAAAAATTACAAACAGCCAACCAAAACTACTCTGTAAGCATTTGCGATATTGCGATGCGATGCGATGCGATGTATGGATGTATGGATGGATGGATGGATTCAAATAGTCCATACGTTTAAGAGGTACGGTGCCACAGACAGACAAACTATTTAGATATTTCCATAATATTAGATATTTCCATTTTCGATATTCAGATACTTGCCCAATTTTTATACATTTACTCTCCATTGGGTCAATATCTTAATTGGGTCAATTTACCCCGTCCTTAGGGTACAGCATGACAACGAACGTTGCAAAAATAAAATATCTTTAAAAAAAGGAAAAAAAATCAATTAATCATACAACATACGCACGAAGTGTCAGAGTGTCACATGCATTTAGCATTTTATCCGGCGACCTAGACCCAGAACGGGCCGGAAGTGGCCTTGCCAAAGGATATATCCTTTCATATGGGAAGGGTGAGCCGAATGGATAAGTGTATGGTAATTTACTGATTGTCTTATCAATGGCTTTAGGTACGAAGTTGTCTTGTAACGAGTAAGAAATTAACACAGTACTTAACAGAGTGTTCGCAAAACGAGTTCTTACTTCAAGGCGCTAGTTTGAATCCAAAGGGAAGCGACCGATTCTATCGTAAAATCTGAGCGCAGCGAGAAATTCTTAAGTAAAATCGTGAACGTAGCGAGAGATTCGTAACATTTACTTATTTTTTGGGTTCCATGCGACGGGCACTGGAGCAGTGACAGACCTAGGAGGAGATGGTGGAACGATTTGGACCGATTCTAGTCAGATTGGCAAGATCTGGCCAAGAGGGAGGCTTTTGCCCTGCAGTGGTACACATTATGAGCTATTTAAAAAAAAACTTTGTAACATCTCTTTGTTGAGCTACCTATTAACTACGTTGATCTAAAGCTAGTTTCATTGATATAGTTCTTAGCTTAATTTCACTAAAATCGGTTCAGACGTTTGAGATATTAAACTTTGAAGTGACAATGTCGGTGTTTTTCAACTTCTCTAATTCATTTTGCGGTACGAAACTAAAAACACAGGATACCAGAACATACATAGATTGGATCCAAACAAAAAACGTGTTACAGGGTGTTTTATTTTCATTCAACAATTTTTTAAATCGAACGATAACATTACACAATAGAACTTAAGTACATATTATTATAATGACTCATCAGATCCGTTCGATTCTTGGCAGAAGGCTGACCCACTCGACCCATCTTATATATGGGCACTGAGTAACTTGGTGAATGAAACACACCAAATGCGGAACTATACAGCTAGTTAGCTGTATTATAATAGTATAGTTATACTTTAGGGATGTTCGCAACTTTGTTCGTCGAAATATTATCGATGTTTAATATTCGATACGTTGATTTGAATGGCAATTGAGGTTTTACTTTTGTCGATGTACTTATGTTCAGTTGAATAGGAAAGTTTTGACGTTTCAAATAGTAATTGGATGTATTTACCAGGTCATAGACATAACTGTTAACTAAGTAAGTGTTCGTAGAGTAAGGTGTACTGCTCAAAATATTTGTTTGATAGATGTCATTTGTATACATTTACAATATTTGACACCCATGATGATACAATGAATATGTGACGTTTAAAAACCAAATCAAGCACGTTGGTAAAAAAACGCACAATTCGAAGTAGGTATTTTAATTCAAATTTAATTTCATTCGATTACAAATGAACTATGAACTTTATGTCATTTATGATAGAGTTTGATTTAAAATTACAATAAGTCCTTTATAAAAGACTCTGGGCGTTAGGAGGTTATTAGAATTTAAAACTTAATGACCACCAGTAAAAGTTGATATGTGATTTGATGCATGTCCTAAGGTTAGAACGTTGGGGCTTACGAGGATAAACATCGATAATTTTAGTTGCACATCACTACGCAAACCATTGACCGGCCCATCTGTCATACAATTACAGACGCCTTTAGACTCTACTACGTTGGGATAAAGTCGACAACAGTGTGCCGATGTAAGAAGCATAGTGTTGTTAAGGTAACACTGCCATTTCCAAGCCAATCAATGCCGGCCACGGAAGGAAGTAAGGTCAAACGATTCGCCATTATTAATTGAAGTATTGAACTTTAAAAAGCTGTTGTTAAGTAATTTTTTTTTACGGAAAGAGTAATATTTTTTTTTACTTCCTTCATTAAATTATCTTAGTAAATGTGCAAGGGCTAAGTTACGTTTGGAACTAGAACATAGGTACGCGATGGGTTTTGCCGAAAAGGTTTAGTTTTGTAACAATCCCGACATTTCAAAAAAAATTGTTCGTCCATATGAAAAAGCCGTGGTGGCCTAGTGGTTTGACCTATCGCCTCTCAAGCAGAGGGTCGTGGGTTCAAACCCCGGCTCGCACCTCTGAGTTTTTCGAAATTCATGTGCGGAATTACACTTGAAATTTACCACGAGCTTTGCGGTGAAGGAAGACATCGTGAGGAAACCTGCACAAACCTTGGAAGCAATTCAATGGTGTGTGTGAAGTTCCCAATCCGCACTGGGCCCGCGTGGGAACTATGGCCCAAGCCCTCTTGTTCTGAAAGGAGGCCTGTGCCCAGCAGTGGGACGTATATAGGCTGGGATGATGATGATGATGATGATGAAACAGTTGGGTATGAATTACTAGGAAAAAATATTTGTGATGAATAATTAGAGAGTTAGAATATAATCTATTAAAATTATAAATGCGAAAGATAGTAAGTGTGTGTATGTGTGTGTGTGTGTATGTGTGTGTGTGTGTGTGTGTGTGTGTGTGTGTGCGTGTGTGTGTTGTAACTTTTTCCGGCATTCTTACGAGATCGGAATATAATTGTGCAAAAGCTCGAAATCTAAACCACTAAGTGTTTTTGCACAGATGTTTGGATATTCTTCATTCATTTCCCGTGATGAGTACCTTAGCAAAATCCTAAAATTTAGGTATTTAAATCCTAGTCCTTGTTTAAGCGAGCGAAGCCGTAAGTAAAAGCTAGTGGTATACAATTTATTTTTGGGATTTATGTTATTCAACATGAACCCGCTAGAGTCTAATAGGGTTAACAATTTTGGCTCATTTAGACCCCAAGCGCCAGCAGAAGTTCTCGAAAAAACTTCAACAGTTTGAGCTCGCGGCATTGACATATTATATGTACTAGACACTGAGGGGCTGTTTCACCATCCATTGATTAGTGTTAACTGGCAGTTAGGTGTGATGCCGTCTCTATTTGTTTTGTTCGAATAGACGGAGACGGCATCACATTTAACCGTCGGTTAACGCTAATCAATGGATGGTGGAACAAGAAAGAAAGAAAGAAAAACATTTATTCGTGACATTTTTTACAAATAAAAGAAAAAGAAAAAAGAAAATGAATTTTGTCACGAAATGGTCCCAACTCAGCATGATGTCAACCTTGCGGTCGACGCTGGTCTTCAGTTGGTGGAACCATTTAAGCGTTAAAAGAACACAACAGCAGTGAACTCGACAACTAAAACATTTTTTTACAATACACAAAACTAGTAATTTACAACATAAAAATATACCTTAACTACACAAAATATAAATAAAAGAAAAAAGAGAATAATATGCACGTCTGTATAGGCCTATTGCCTTTGCCAATAATTCAATTATTGACGTGGCATTAAAAAAAAAAGAAAAAAGCCCCTTAGACTGCATGTTTATTACATCAAAACGGTGCACAAAATTAGTTCACAGCGCGGATTGGTTGACGTCCGTGACAGGGGTTGTACTAAACAGCCAGTCTAATGCCGTAAACATAGATGTCGATGGCCCGCGGGGATCTGACTTCTTGCCAGAGGGTACGAATGTTCCGATAACTATAGAAAAGCGAAAATGAAAATACCTAAATTGTTGTAAACGTGTACGAATACAAAAATACAAATATTAATAAAAATAAAAATATCACGGGCAATTCACACCAATTGACCTAGTCCCAAAGTAAGCTTAGCAAAGCTTGTGTTATGGGTACTAAGCAACGGATAAATATAATTATATAGATATAGATACATACTTAAATACATATTAAACACCCAAGACCCGAGAACAAACATTCGTATTTTTCATACAAATATCTGCCCCGACACGGGAATCGAACCCGGGACCTCAAGCTTCGTAGTCAGGTTCTCTAACCACTAGGCCAACATAGGTATTAATTAATAATTAATTATTTCATCAACATAGGTATTAAGGTGGCAGTTATGGTATATACAGTACAGCTATGATGTTTCCGTACGAAATTTAGTACATTGTTGTTTTTGTATCTTTTGTTGTTATTTATCAGAGCATTGTTTTTTACTGTAATAATTTAATCCCACTATCCCACTAATATTATAAGTGCGCAGGTTTGTAAGTCTATTTATTTAATTTGTATGCTTGTTTGTTACTTAATCACGTCTTAACCGCTGAACCGACTTACCTAGATGAAATTCGGTATACAGATATTTGAGTCCCGGGGAAGGACATACAATACAATACAATATAAAGACCAGCAGTGGTGTAGCGGTATAGCACGCGGTACGGAATACCGAGGACCGGGTTTCGATTCCCAGTGCTGATCTTATTTTTCTGGTTTTTCTGTGCATCTATATTTCAGTTCGTATTTACAATATAAAGACTCTTTATTGTACACCAGAAATATGTAGTAGGTACGCGATACAGAAAACAGATACACAGAGAAAAAATTACAAGGTAAGCAATAGGCGGCCTTATCGCTTAAGATACATAGGATACATAGGATAGTTTTTATCCCTGAAATTTACCTACATTGTTCTCGCGGGATAACGATAAACGAATTCTACGTGGATGAAGTCGCCGGTAAAAAGCCGTGGTGGCCTAGTGGTTTGACCTATCGCCTCTCAAGCATAGGGTCGTGGGTTCAAACCCCGGCTCGCACCTATGAGTTTTTCGAAATTCATGTGCGGAATTACATTTGAAATTTACCACGAGCTTTGCGGTGAAGGAAAACATCGTGAGGAAACCTGCACAAACCTGCGAAGCAATTCAATGAAGTTCCCAATCCGCACTGGGCCCGCGTGGGAACTATGGCCCAAGCCCTCTTGTTCTGAGAGGAGGCCTGTGCCCAGCAGTGGGACGTATATAGGCTGGGATGAGAAGTCGCCGGTAGAGGCTAGTAAACAAATAAAAGTCGTCTGACAGCTCTCATTAACCGAAACTACTCTCAGAATCGTGCCCAAAATGGCGGTGAGCCTTCGCCGCAGGTGCAATCCGAACCCGAACGATTTATCTCCGAGTTGGGAATCACCTTGGCACGCATTCGAACTATTCGATAATCGAATCGAAAAATAAACATTGTTAGAATATTCTAGCAAAATCGACACACCCTTTATCCTCCTGTACCACTACCATGAGTTTACAGTGACCGTACCTACCTACTCGATAGCGACGGCGTCAATAATTTGTAGAGGCGCTGTGCCCTTAGTGTAATTTTTCGGTTACAAAATACGTCACGATCGCGTTCGCGTTAAAATCTCAATTTATATGGAAACACGAAGAGCGCCTCTAGCGGAACGTTTGCGATGTTCGTGTTGCCATACAAATTGAGATTTTAACGCGTACGCGATCGTGACGTATTTTGTAACCGTTTTCGCTAAGGTTTACACTAAGGGCACTGTACAAATAATTTACGCCGTCGCTGTCGAGTACGGTCACTGTAAACTCATTGTAGCGCTACTGGATCCTGAAGGTGATTCTGCCGAAACTAGTATTTCTTCAAAGGTCGAATTACAAGGCGTAGAATTAGTTATGTCCTCATGTGAGGACCGGGGGATCCAGGAGGCTATTTGGGGTTATGTGGACATTTTGTGAAATGCAGCCACGGTTTCTTTCTTATACAAACGGCCATAAGTTTTCTACCGTTCAAGTTTATTTTGACCATTTTTAGGATTTTGTACCTCAAAAGGAAAAAAACCGGCCAAGAGCGTGTCGGACACGCCCAAGATAGGGTTCCGTAGCCATTACGGAAAAAATCAAGTAATATTATGTGCGTTATATCACAATTAAAACACTTACTACAGTCTTTAAGTCTATTACCAGAAAAAGAGCGTATCTTCACGGCACTTACGTCCTTTTGTTGAGAAGCGCAGTTTTTCGGCAATAACTCAAAAACGGTATATCCGATCATGTTGAAAGCAATTTTCGTAAAAAAGTTTTTATTAAGCGTTACCTTTCCATATTTTTTGCATATTTTTTGGACAAACGGTTTACAAGATAGAGGGGGGGGGACACAATTTTTGCTACTTAGGGAGCGATTATATCCAAAAAAGTTTTTGAGTAACCTTACTATCTTTTCAAAAGAGCTGTCGAACTATGTGCCACACGTTGATGAGAGTTAAAAAAAAAATTTTTTTCGATTTGTTACGTGTATGGAGTGTAAATATTTATTTTTGTAATTTAACTACAAAACTAAATAGCGGCTTTGGCAAGACATCTGTACTCCAAATTTCATTTGATATACATCTTGTAGTTTTCGAGTAAAATGCCTGTGACATACGGACGGACAGACAGACAGACAGACGGACTGAAGAAACTATAAGGGTTCCGTTTTTGCCATTTTGGCTCCGGAACCCTAAAAACGGAACTCTTAGGCTGCGTTTCCACTAGTTTCCACAAAATAAAATAAAAATACAAAATTGTATGGCCCCTTCCTAACAATACATCCTCGAATATCTCTGGTGGAAACGCAGCTTTATGCGACCACTCTGTTTGACCATCTGTGTGTCGGTCTGACTGTATGTTCATCATTCCTCTTAAAAGGTGTACTAACTTGGTGCGAAACCATTCAAAAGAAGCAGTAGAAGGTTCGTTACATGCACGCATAAGGAAGGCAACTACGAGAGATCAATGGCAGCAAGTTTTGAGGCTGGTTACGACTCGAAGCAACTACCACAATCACTCTGACAAGAAAGAAACGAGGGAGATACGCGTAAAAATTGCTAACTTGACAGCGACCATTTTAATTATTTCATCTATTCTCAAAAGAGGTACATAGTTTTAGTTACATTACTAATATCGCCAATCTATGACGTTTATTGGCGAATACAAAAAAAAAGTGAAAGGTTCAATAGTCGCGAACGCTTGTGACTTATGGAGTCGCGAGTGTCCATCGGCGGGAGAGATTGCATACTCTCAAACGACCCTATACCTACTGCTTATGAAAATAAACTGCCCGAAATCCAGTTGTCCAGTTGGGTAGGTCCAACTTCGACAAAGAGGTCGCCCGAAGAATCCAACTCGGATGGGCAATGTTCGGCAAACTTCGTGATGTCTTCTCGTCCAATATTCCGCAGTGCCTGAAGTCTAGAGTCTTCGACCAGTGTGTGTTGCCAGTGATGACTTATGACGCTGAGACGTGGTCCTTGACTGTTGGCCTCTTAGAGAGGCTCAAAGTCACGCAACGAGCTGTGGAGAGAGCTATGCTTGGAGTTTCTTTGCGCGATAGAATCCGGAATACGGAAATTCGTCGAAGAACTAAAGTCACTGACATAGCTGGAAAAATATGCAAATTGAGGTGGCAATGGGCAGGCCACATCGCTCGAAAAACAGATAACCGTTGGGGGAGAAATGTCCTCGAGTGGCGACCACGAACCGGAAGACGAAGCGTTGGCAGGCCTCCCACCAGGTGGACTGACGACATCGTGAGAGTAGCGGGAAAAAGGTGGATGCAAGTGGCGAGTTGTCCTTTGTCCAGCAGTGGACGTCTTCGGGCTGATGATGATGATGATGATGATGAGTCGCAAATCAGTCATAATATTTAATCGCGTCACTGAACATTTTTGAAAATTCCAACTCTTGGTCAGAACTTTTCAATTTCTTCTCCTGAACTCTACGTTGAAAGGATACAGATTGATTAGAACTGTGGTTATGATCATTCGTAAATCGTTTTTCCTGTAAAGGATCTCGACAACTGCCTAAGGAACTCTAAAAGCGACCTGACATGTCACTCACGGAGGCATTCGCGGGCCTTTCAATGCCGAAATATAATAAGGTCATGATCATATGCTCGTACAGCTGTAACGTGGGGGCCAAGCGACGGAAGGGCAGCGGGGAGCCGAATAGCTAATAGTGAGTTGCACCGAGCTATATTTAACCACAAAATATATATTTTTTATTTTATTAAGAAACTAATAATCATATACAATAAGTAAGTTGTATATCAATTAGTATGTATGTATGTATGTATGTATGTATGTAAACTCTTTATTGTACAAAAGAAAATTAACAAAATACAACTGACAAACTTTAAGATACTTGTACAAAGGCGGACTTATCCCTTTAAGGGATCTCTACCAGTAAACCTTTGAGTGGGTGAGAGGAGAGGAGCAATACGTTAGGGTCCAACAAAGGGTGAGTTTAAGAGTTAAAATAATGGAAGCTACTATACAGTGCTTTAAACGGTGTACTGCCTTTTCGGCGAAATATGTTTCGCCAAATTTCACTTAGCAACCAACCTTTCGCCAAAGTTTCATTTGGCAAACTAATATTGGCATAACTTTACTTCGCATTTTTTTTATTTCGCAACATTTTTACATTGCAAAATTTTACTTCATCACACATTTATGTGGCAAATAATTATGTAGCAAATGATTGGCTTAGGCAAATAACAAATTGTCAAATAACATTTGGGCAATTTTTTACATTGCAAAGTTATACTTCAATTTGATTTGTGCGAGCGAGCGAAGCGAGCGAGCAAGACGGTTCGGAACAGAAGCGACTTGGATAGTTTAGGTTCAGAAGGCTAAGGCGGGAGCGAAGCGGAGCGTAGCTCCCGCCTTAGCCTTCGATGTTAGGTTTTTTTTATAGCAGCCAGGATAAATGACACTAGAAAAGTAGGTTGGATGCCATTCAATAAGTTGCTAAATTAAGGTATGCCAATCAATACATTTGACGAAAACATAAATGACATCTTAAAAAAATCCAGGTAATAATTTGCATAATAATAATTATCGAATCATTAGTTGGAAAATGATATCAGTGCGAAACGTTGAGTTGGGAAATAACATTTCGCCTAAATAAAAATATGGGATAAATAGTTTGGGAGTTAATAATTTGCTAAATAATTTTCGCCGATACATTAGTAAACCGCTTTAAACACAACACACAACACATTAGTATAACAATCAGAGGGGCTACTACGAAATTCGAAAATCGAAGTTCGTATCGTACCATCCCTCTCACACTCGTTTTAAACAATAAAAGCGTCAGCGGGACGGCAAGACACGAAGTTCGAATTAATGGTTTGAGATCCGTTAGAGATAGAGATAAGTCCGCATGGTTAACATAACTCCATCGATACTGTCGATGATTTCGCCAACGTCGTAGTTGAAGAAAACACATTTGTCTCACTCTAAGCGTGGGTTAAAATATAATCTTAAACTAATATTAAACTTTGATTGGTGGTTGATTTGACAATGGTTATCGTTAAACCTGGTTTAACTCACTTTTAGTATAGGTACCTACAGATTAACCGTATGAGTTAGTTTAGTAATTACATGGTGGGTTCTTAGTGGGCGAACTCATTTCTCATTTATGGTCAAAAAACGCTCTATTCTCATGACTGAAGCCAGAGAACATTTAATGCATTTCGTTGCTTATTAATACCAATACCGCGGTATCGGGCCAGCCCATCGTGCACAAGCAATCAACTTTAAAATTTTAATAATTTATGGTTATAGATAAACTGTGTTACTTTTTAATCACGCCGTGAAATTATTGGACGCGATGTTGGCCAACCTGCACAATCGTGGCCATTAATTTCACATTAAATTACTATGGTGTTTTATTAGTTTTTTTTAAATGTAGCAGCCTTTTATTAGTTCATAGGAACGAATTTATAAATTTAATTGCTTTGCAATATTTTGATAATAATATGCTCCTGTTTTGGATTTTAATCAGAACTTATTTTACCTGTCACTTTTAGAGTTCAGTAGCGAAATGGCAAAAACGGAACCCTTATAGTTTCGCCATGTCTGTCTGTCTGTCCGTCCGTCCGCGCTTTGCTCAGGGACTATCAATGCTAGAAGCTGTAACTTTGCACGAATATGTATGGTAAACTATGCCGACAAAATGGTACAATAAAATTACAAAAAAAATTTTTTTTAGTGTACCTCCCATAGACGTAAAATGGGGTGTTTTTTTTTCATCCAACCTTGTAGTGTGGGGTATCGTTGGATGGGTCTTATATTATAAGACTAGCTTTTGCCCGCGGCTTCGCGCGCTGTTCCCTCGGAACTGTGCATTTTTCCCGGGATAAAAAGTAGCCTATGTCACTCTCTGACCCACAATCTATCTCTATGTCAAAATCATGTTGATCCGTCGCTCCGTTTCGACGTGAAAGACGGACAAACAACACACAAACACACACTTTCGCATTTATAGTAATAGTATGGATTCTGATTCGCAGCCAATTTAAGTTTGTTTGAATTTCAAATATTAAAAAAAAGCAATTCTACTACAATGATTAAAACTGATTAATGATCGCTGTCGTCGGCAAATCGCGTCGACATCTAAGTAAAAATTAAAAATGATTAATAAATTCGCATGAAGAGAAAAACTAAAAATGCATGTTTTCAATTAGCATCTGCCAATGGATGATTTATTTGGATATAAATAATCGCAAGGTCAACAAGACAGATCGCAAGGCATTCAGTTATTTATTTGCAAATAAAAAATCATTTTTAATAGCGATTAAAGAATAAGACCTTGTTTAGGGAAAGATTTTTTTTTATAAAACGGTCAAGCGCGATTCGGAGTCACGCACAGAGTTTTTCATACATTACAATAATATAAATCGAGTTCATAAATTATGAACACAGCGTGCTCTATAAAATAATAATAATTATGATTAATATGGATAAATAGCGAATGTACTTTGTTAAAATTGTTATTGTGTTAAATACATGTGGTAACAGGTAGATCTGTTTAAAAAATAATACATAGGTACCTCATTGAGTTTCAGATAGGTAGGTATTCAGAGGGGATTTTAAGTGAACCCTAAAATGCTCCCATGCAAGATACTGAAAATTCGGATGTGGCGCAAGCACGTACCTAGCAAATTTTGAAAACGTAAAAAATCGCCACATTTTATTATGGACTTATTTATACAGTGTGTTACCGGCACTCAGGCTTTTTTTAAGGGAAGTTAAAGTAACGTACATAATTTATGTTACTAAGTAAGTGTGAATGACAGCTGACAGATACTTTGATTATTACTTGTCAATTTTCTTTGCTGTACATTGTACAATTATAATTTTGTTAGAAATTTAATAAAGTCTGAATTAGTTTATTTAATGAAATTAAGGTTAAGTTTACAGAAATACGTNAATAATTACAGTTGTGGTCATATAATTAAGAACGATTTTTTTTATAGAGAAGATTTTTTCAAACTGACAAGTGTTACTAACTGCATGTATATTTCTGTACTTCTCTCGGTATCGTAAAACTTTTCCGTACTAGCGGTAAATTATTTATACATATAATTGGCTAAAAAATAAATATATAAACTTTATACATTACATCTAAACCTAGTATTACTACTTACTGGCTGGTCATATAATTAAGAACGCTGAATAGTTTATTTTTTATTCAAATTTATATAGAGAAGGGACGGCCGCTTTGTGGTTTTAGGTTATTATTTCGAATAATTTTGGCGCCATTTAGTGCCGTAAAAGTCTTAAGGGCGATTGCTTCATATAAAAAAATGGGGAAAAATAAAAGTTGTGATAAATCTACAAGAGAAGTAATACTAAAACTTCGCGACAAGAATTGGTCGTATAAACACATAGCCGATCATCTGCAATGTTCAAAAACTATGGTTTTCCACGCCATAAAGCATTTTGCAACGTATCAAACTACTTCAAATGTTCCGCGTGTACCTAGACAAAGAAAGTCATCTCGTCGAGATGATCGAAAATCGTTCGTTTGGCAAAACAAAATCTTTTAAAGGTCTAATACCGTCTAATGAGTTAAGAAAAAAAATTTTGGCGAAAACAACCCAGCAATCTCGGCACGCATTATTCGAAGGCGTTTGGTAGAAGAAAAGTTGCACGAAGGATAGCAAGGAAGGTGCCTATGTTGAAACGGTGTCATAGGCAAGCCCGCTTGCATTTGCAAGAAGATATGAAAACTGGACAGTCAGACAGTGGAAAACGTTCTTTTTTCTGACGAGACAAAAAATAATAGGGTATGTTCTGATGGCAAACGATATGTAAGATGGCCTTCAATAAAGCATTCGACCCAAAGTACACAAAAGTGACTTTAAAGCATGGCGGAGGAATGTAAAATTTGGGGGATTTTCTGGACATGGTGTTGGACCTGTTAGGCTGATAGAAGGAACAATCAATTTCAATACAAAAACATACTAGAAACAATGTTACCATATGCTGAAGGCGTGCTTCCGGTTATTTGGACATTCCAGCATGACAATGATCCAAGCATACGTGCACGTACCTAAGAATTCCTCACATCGCAATCAGTTTCTGTCTTAGATTGGCCAGCCAACAGCCGATCTTAACCCATAGAGCATCTTTTGGTGCGAAGTCAAGAAAAAGGTTTCAAATCGACAGTGTGGCAATTTAAGAGAACTGTATGACGTATTCTTAGAAGAATGGAACTCTATCTCTCTTGCGAAATGTCAAAAATTGATAGATTCAGTGCCTCGCCGGTGTAAGGCAGTAATAAAAAGCCGTGGACATGCTACTAACTATTAATTTTAGTTAAAATGTATTAAATTGCTTTTTTTGTGTACAAACTTCACGTTAGTGTGATTTAGTTAATCTAAGTTTCAAATAAAAAAACTTTCGAGCAGTTCAATAAATCGTTCTTAATTATTTGTCCAGCTTCATTACTATTTTAATTGTTACTAAGAGAATAAAAACAAAATTTGTTAAAAATTGTCAGCAATTTTATTCTTTATTCTTAATCCCGTTTGCTCTATTCATGATGCTATTTCATAACGTAACTAGTTACTTCTAAGAAGGAACCACGACTACACATGACATGATAGTTAAAAATAATCTGGAACTTCAAATCGTTCTAATTACATGACCACCACTGATCACATCACCCACACACCATTACATAAAGAACTGATTGCGTAAGGGAGAATTAATTAAAAGAATGAGCGAATGTCAAAATCCCGCTGTCATTAGATACATTGTCATATGTCGTGTGCCTCTAACTCTGGGTGGCACTACCTATACCTAACTTGACTTGGGCAGATTACCCGTATGCGGCCGTGGCAGAGCTAGCATTCGGCGGCCACGCGCGCCGCCTGGTCATCGATTGATTTTACGGTCTCTTTATGGGATGCTACGTCATTTCAGTGCTGTACGATTTCATCGTCGATTTAGGTTTAACATCTGATTTCATACTGATACTTATTATAAATGCGAAAGTTCTGAAAGGTAAACGTCCGTGTGCTCGACACGCTAGCTAATGACCAATAGACGACACCCTGCTGTTATCTATTTGCTATATGACATAAGATTAAAGATGCCAACTATTGGGACAGTGACGAGCACTCGTATGTTTACTTTTAATGCAACGTAATGAGAACCACGATGTAAGTTTTGGGGGTTCCTCCACGAATTTAATGAAATCCGTCAGATTCACGGATTACGCGTAGGAAGCAGCGGGTAAAATCGGATAAGGTTAGTGTCATCAATTGATGGGGAGTGAGATAAGTCGATCGATAAGTTTCTTGCGGCGCATTCTTCTTGGCAATGATGGTCTTTCCGAAAGCGCTGGTAGTTTAAAAAATGACGTGTAAAAGTGCCCATTGCGGCCTATTTACTGAATAAATCATTTGAATTTGAATTTGAATATGATCACAGAATGACAAGAGATCAGTGATGATAAAAATATTACGCATTTTGGGAACAGCCATATTATACGTAGCTAGTAAATTATAGACGTGTATATAAATTCTCCATGCATGTGCCATGCATTACGGACGACATAAATTCTCAGAGATTATAAGGATAGAGAATATTAAGGATTTTAAGTAATTGTGGCTTGTGCACAGAATATATAATAGGCTTGGGTGTCCAGCTGTCCAGGTGTCAGCATGGTGGTATTTAGGGTGGAGCGAGATTTTTTTTTTTGGAAATTCAACTCAGAACCATTCTAAAACGTTGCTTTAGGCTGCCAGGTGTACGAAAAAAATAATGAAAAAAATATTCAATACTACTTTTAGCCCTCTACTGCCTTCTTGAATATTACGAAAACCAACAATTCGAGTCCATATTGTAAAAATCGCCATTTTAACAAAATCTTGTTTTTTTTTAATGAAAGTCAAATTAATTTGTTCTAAACACGTAATAGTAAAAATAAAAATACATTTTGCACATAAATATTACTATATTATAAAATATAACATTATCACAAACACTGCATTTTTAGCCCTAGTAAGCGGGCAGTTCAACAAAACATTTGAAGTTGAAACTCTTTTTCATAATTATTCTAGTTGACTGGTTTTGTTTTGCGTTATAAAAGGTTATTTACTGTCGAAATTATAGTTCAAAGTTTGTGTTATTTCTTCCAATAACAAACACGAAAAGCATCGGATTGTCCTATACTTGGGTCAGCAAATCCATTTAATAAATGTATGCTACCAACGACCGCCGAAGTTTTGAAACATATGCTACACGTACGAAATAAACTGATGATCGAGGGAAACGGTAAACAACCTGCTACTTTTCCTGTACTTGATGCAGTAGTACGTGATGTTATCAAAGTGTGGACCTCAGCTTCGTTGCCCGTCATAACTATCCAAGGTGTTCGAAAGCAGTTGAAGTGTACTTATGATAAGTATATATATTTCCTTCGCTACCCCAGTTCAAGAAAAACTGGAAACTTTCAGATGAAGTTTCAAGCCTGGAAAGAGAAGTGCTTCTCGGAGTTATTCGATATTTGTACTTGCAAGTGTAATGATTTCAACAGTTGTGATTGTCCTCGAGAAAGAAAAGTGCCCGTTTTGGAAAGAAATTTTCTCAATGATCAAAGACGTGAAAGAGTTATGGTAATTGGTGGCTTAGATTTGGCTGAAACTAAAAAGCAAAAACGAAATTTGAAACGAAAATTGAAGGAAGCCCAGAAATTGGACACTGTAAGTCCATATTTATCACCCCAAGAAAAAATGCCTGTGGAAACTGTATCAGACCCGATAAATGAGCCTGAACCATGCTGTTCTAAAACTTCAGATTCTTGTTCGTTTTTTACAAATAAAGCATCTTTAAAAAACACTGCGTCCTTACCAACCTTAGCTCAAATATGCGATCGTTACGGCGTCTCCGATCGCACAGCAGCTGCAGTCGCAAGTGCGGTTTTACAAGATGTAGGCCTTATAACATTGGGAAACACGGCAAAAGTAATAGACCGCAGCAAAGTTCGTAGAGCTCGTAAGCGAATGCGTGAAGATATACAAACCAAAAGTTGTCCAGAAATTAGCAGCCTATATTTCGATGGAAGGAAAGACAAAACATTAGTATTTATTAAACGAGGACAGCGTTTACACAAAACTATTGGAACTAGGGAGCATATCTCGCTGATATCTGAACCTGGTTCTACATATTTAGGACATTTAACAACTTCGTCAGGCACGGGTAAGGCCGTAGCGGAGTCAATACAAGCTTTTTTTACGAATAATAATATTGATTTAAGTAACTTAGTGGTCATTGGGTGCGACGGGACAGCAACTAATACTGGATGGAAAAGCGGCACAATACATTTTGTAGAGTTACAGTTAGGTAGGCCTCTGCAATGGTTTATTTGTCTACTGCATGCGAATGAGCTACCACTTCGACATCTGTTTACAAAACTAGATGGAGCAACAAGCGGGCCTCAACTTTTCTCGGGGCCAATCGGAAAATCTTTAGAAAACTGCAATAGTCTCCCAGTCGTCGAGTTTTTGCCTGTAGTATCTAATGTGCCTACATTATCAAAAGAGATTGAGAAAGATCTCAGCACTGATCAAAAGTATTTATATGAGATGTGTCAAGCTGTAGGCAGTGGTATTTGTTCCCGAGAATTGTCTCATAAAAATCCAGGGAAAATGGCTCACTCTCGTTGGTTGACAACGGCCAACAGAATTTTGAGACTTTATGTTGCCACATCGAATCCTTCAACGAACTTGATGAAGCTGACAGAATATATTATGAAGGTGTACGGTCCGGTTTGGTTCAGCATAAAAAAAAGAAAACTCGTTTAAAGATGGACCAAATCATGTGTTTGAATTAATTGCCTTTTCTCGATGTTTGAGTTCCGATGTAAAGAAAATTATTGATCCAGTGATCCAAAGAAACGCATTTTTCGCACACCCAGAAAATCTGCTGTTGTCTATGTTATTCGATGTAAGACCTCATATAAACGAAATCGGCCTGGAACGAATAATCACTGCCCGAAAACATCACATACCGGGAGTCAGGACATTCAAGGTCCCGACTTTAAATTTTAAGGCTAAGGACTATACCGACATGATTTTATGGGATAAGACACAAATTACCTCCCCTCCAATACTAAATAGCTCTACCGACGAGGAATTACAAGACTTTGTTCAATCACAACAACAAGATATCACTGAGTTCCCGGCTTATCCTTGCCACACTCAAGCAGTCGAACGTTGTGTTAAAATGGTGAGCGAAGCGTCTCTCGCCGTGGCTGGCGAAAAGGCAAGAGATGGATTTATTCGTTCCAAAATTAAATCGCGAACATTAATGCCATATTTTAACACAAAAAAAAATTATAAACTATAAATAACTTTATTTTAAATGTGTGCTTGAAAACCGAACCCAAATACAATATTCAGCTTATTTAAACAATTTTCGATTTTATTTTTTGTAAAATTGCGTATTGTATATTGAATAAACTATTTTTTTTTCAAGTTGTTCAGTCCTTTAACTTAACGTATATCATGTAAAAAAAAACGTTTCTTATTCGAACCTTCGTAAAAAAAATATACATATATTACCAAAATTTAGTAAATAATAAAGCTTTACAGCTCAAGTAGAGGGCTAAAAAATATATTAAAAACAAATAAAAAAAATATAATCATATTTATGTTATCTATAGGCAACATATTACAATGGTTCCAAGTCGATCGGACAACTTTTTTTTTTCTTCATACATCGACGCTCCACCCTAATGGGTATTAGTGTACGTATTAGTTTAACAAGATAGCGTCTTTTTTTAGACTTGTTTGGCATCACACCTTAGCCTCTTGCTACAACATTCCTCAGTCTCCACGATTCTTGTCGCTTCCAGCGTCTCAAAGCATGCAGATATTCTGGTGGAAGATAACGGGCGGCGAGGTGGGCGTGTCGTACTGCGTGTGGATGCTCCTCATAGGGCTCCTGCTGTGCCCCGTCATGTGGCTCGGCTCGCCCAAGGACATGAAGTAAGTGAAGAGAGTTCTGATACTGACACTTGCATTAATAACTGGGTTGGTTAGACCAATTTTCCAGAATCTTTATTTCCTAGTAGCAAAATTTCCATTGCGTGTTTTAACAAATGTTTTTTTTCTTAATATGTTTTCTTACTGAAGCTTATTTTCACAATCGCGCCTATTCTCAATTTTAATTAACACAGAAACAGGTAGGTTTGGGTGCGTAACGCTCGATATAATGCACTTTTTGATATAACAACATTTGATATATTTCATGTAATATAATTATCAACAGATATAGTGAACTTGTAATATAACAACTATAATCTAACAGTCATAACGTATAGCATACATGGGATATAACTTTGTTCGATATAAAGCTCAGTTGGTATAATGTACTATTGGCATAATTTGGAATACTTACTACTATTATTTCTTACCTATTTTACTCTAAGGCAGGTTGGTGTAGGTTAGGTTACGACGACGAGCGAAGCGAGGAGGAGTATGTTAGGTGGAAGGTGAACTTACAGCGCGTGAGCCGAGCGAGCGAAGCAAGCGAGCCGCCGCAGCAGCCGGCGAAACGCCAGAACCGACTCTTTTGTATAATACTATATCTTTTAAAATTATATCTTAAAAAACATTATACCACTAATACTTATATCCAATATACATTATATCCATTAAACGTTATATCAAAAATGTATTATACTATTTGAACATTATACGCCATGAAATTATACTGATTGTTGTTATACCAAAAGTGTATTATGTCCCTTGAGTGATTATATCCAATGAAATTATATTAAATGTTGTTATACCCAGTGAAAAAATATAAAAAAGTTGTTATACCAATCATTACACACCCGGTGGGTTAGCTTGCATCAGTTTCAGTGTCATTAAAAATTGAGAAAAAACACGATAGTAAACATTTTCTTCATTAAAAAACCATAGTGACAAAAAAAGGATATTTGGGGAAAAACGCCAATGTATATTTATGCTACAGGTAAATAACGATTTTGGGAAAATGATCTAGGCCAGCCGAATTTATTTAGATTTCATGAGATCTTATTAAATGTAAAATCATAACTATTTACTTGTTTATCTAGAACACTAGCCGTAACTTCAGTGTGCACAGTGAGCACGGTGGCGATATGCACGTGGAGCTGCATCCTGCTGGACGACGTGTCTCCGGCCAGCGCCGGCGTGCTGACCTACAGCCGCGGCCTCAGGACCTCATCGTGGCCTATGGGATCATTTCATTTCAGGTAACGGACTATTACTTATTCCGTGGTAACGGTAACTCAGAACCATGGAATAAGTTATAGTACGAGAAAAACTAAAAATAGTACATGCAGAACTAAACTGTAGTCAGGTGCAAAAATATGTATGTATTTATAGAATCAAAAAATTGTACCACAGATTTATTACGTCGGAATAAGGCAGTGGTACATATTTTTGAAAAGGTTTGATAAGTACGTATTTTTGAACTTGTCTGTACCTACAAGCGGAATTAAAAATTGTACAAGCAGAACTAAGAGAGGATGTTAACAAAATTAATATTGGAAGTCAATATAACCAATTTCTAGTGGTTGGATTTTATAAAATGTGGTAGGTATCATTAGGTTAAATGATACCACAAGTAAATAACGTTGTAACGTACGTAGTAACGTACCTACAATCAACATAAAATATCTACGCTTCGCTTAGCAATAACTTAACCTAACCAACTTAAAAAACTTGAACGTCCCGATCTTAATAAAACATAGCTAAGAACCCAGGAGAAGCAAGGAAACTCGCTTTCACGTTAAAAAACCGCATCAAAGTCGCTCCATCCGTTTGAGAGCTACGATGCCACTATGATGCCCTCTTTTTACGTGGGGGGATAAAAAAGCCTGTAAGTACCTATTAATAAATATTTATTAAATTTTGTCTCTAACCAGTTCGACATCCACCCAATGCTGTTGACCATTCAAGTGGATATGAAAGACAGTCGCAAGATCAACCGCGCCGTGCTGCTCGGGTTTGCCTTCACCGGTGCCCTGTTTGCCGTCACCTCCACACTCGCCGCCTATCGCTACGGGATAGACGTCGATAACAATATACTGCAAGGTGAGGGTTCGAGGGTTTTTTTCGCTCTAGTTCCTTCACAAAAGATAAAAAGTAAGAACTGCGTTCATTTTTTCGCCTTTGTTTCTTTCGCAGTAGCATCTCAGTTCTTGTAAAGAAACAAGGACGAAAAAATTGCCACCTATGCAACCACTGTTTGCCCATAACTCTCACAATGTCGTCAGTCCACCTCAAGTCCACCTAGTGGGGACTGACAACTTTTCGTCTTCTGATTCAAAAGGTCACCACTTCGAGGACCTTTCTCCCAAAACTGATTCGGTAT
>NC_133493.1:11772665-11776864 GCF_025370935.1 Choristoneura fumiferana
CTAGTAGGGAATGCAATTACCGGCCAAATCTGATTACCGGTAAATTACCGACTAAAGTAAGCCAGTACCGGTTAACCGGTAAATTACCGGTTTTAGGTTTATTGATTCTAAAACTTGTAAATTTTGTGAAATTGTGAACATTTTTAAGTGATATGCTAAGACTATGCTCTGCTAATCAATTAAATGAAGAATAATTTGAAAAATAGTTAAGAATTTAAAAGTTACAAGACTAACAACACAATAATAAGATCAAAATCACACTAAACTCGCTCAAAGTTGTGTGTGAGAAAGTGTTAATTCTAGTTATTAATTCTTCTTCTTCTTAAATTAAGAGCTACGCTCTTGTCGGTGGAGTAATCGCCACTCCGCACGGTCTTCGGCCAGCTGTTTGACTTCCTGATACGACACAGCACCCAGTTTCTCCTTCACCTGGTCAAAATAGGTCAATCTTGGTCTTCCTCTGCTTCGTCTTCCTTCTACTTTTCCTTCCAGCAGGCTCAAAAAGAAATTGTCGTGTCATATCAAGTGTCCTATCTTATTTCCCCTTCTGCAATTTATGGTCTCCAGTAAGATTCTTTTATTAGTTAGGTATTAATTACATATTGTGTAATAAATAACACAAGGAATTGCCCTTATTTTAACATTTTAATTGTTTTAATAATCAACAACTCATCATCATCATTCTACTGTTGGACATAGGCCTCCCACATAGACCTATAGACCTAGAGTTGCTTCGGTTGGAAGCGGTCTGCATCCAACGTGTATCCGCGGCTTTAATCAGGTCATCCATCACGTTTGGTGGTCGTCCTATACTGTGTTTGCCGAGTCAGGACTACGCAGTCTTTACTCGTGAACTTTTCGGCTCCAAGGCCATCTGTTCTCCATGATATATGTTCCCATATTGACACTTCAACAAGCTAATTTGCTTGGCTACGTAAAGTACAATTCATAGAATCTGTCAATTTTCTACATATTTAAGACACCCTATCGTGGGCACACTGATTATATATGTCCCTGTTGTTTGCAATTATCATCTAAAAGGAATCAAAAAAGAATAATAGTCACATCACCAAATCCTTAGGCAGCCGGTGTTTATATAGTAGGCTGGAAGTGTCTACAGGATTGTCAGATTCTATTGAATTGGAGTTTACGTTGGTGACCCTCGTTCTTCTAAGTATCTTTCATTTCTGATTCGATGCCGAAGATAACCCCAAGCATAGCTCTCTCTCCATACATAGCTCGCTGAGTAACCCAGAGTCATTTATAAGGCCTATAATATGAAGCACCACGTCTCGCATCGATATGTCATCAATGGCAACATATGCTGGTTAAAGACATTGCGGAGTATCCCAAACGCTACCCATCTTATTGTTAGTTGGATTCGACGATCCACCTCCTTCTTGAAGTTGGACTTATCTAATTGGACGGTTTGTCCTAAGTATACATTTGCGTCAACAACTTCAAGAACTGAATTCTCAACCATAACAGGGTCAGGCACCACACGGACATTCGACATGACCTTCGTCTTGTTCAAGTTCATATTGAGGCCCACCCGTTAGGGGACTCGGTTGAGGCCTTCGAGCCTCGTGCTGAGTTCCTCCATCGACTTTGTCATTACCACGATATGGTCGGCAAACCGAAGTTAAGTGATGTTTTCGCTGTTCACATTGATGCCTATTCCTTTCTATTCCAGAAGCTCAAGGCGTCTTCCAAAGCGGGAGTAAACAGTTTCGGAGATATGACATCTCCTGTCTAGTCTAACGACTCTTTTAGAAGGATTTGCCTTCAAACTATGTTCCTGGGGCTACTACAAAGTTCGGAAATCGAAGTTCGTATCGGGCCGTCACTCTCACTCTCATATTAAATAATATAAGCGTCAGCGGGACGGCAAGATATGAAGTTCGAATTTCGCACTTCTTAGTATAGGGCTGGAGGCTACGGAACCGCAGGAGAGACTCAAGCACCGCTCATGCTTCGACCGAATTTTCTCTTCGTCCACAGTGCTAGGCATAGCGGCAGGTTATACATATTCTTCCGTTTTTTGTCTGACTTAGCCGCTATGTTATGTATGCATGTGGTCTATGTTATCACCCTTCTTGATAAAACAACACCACCACGTCTAGTTCCATGCTTCTGGCGTTGTACCTTTAAGGAAGACGGACTAGGAGCCTCTAAAGCCTAGAACCTTTAAGAACCGGTGATCCACTCGCCTTCAAAAGCTCTGACGTAATTCCGACCTCTCCTGGCACCTTGTTGTTCTTAAGCTGTTTATGGGCCATTTTAGGTGTATTTATGTTTTATATTAATTTACTTATATGTGTAAGGAGTATTTCTAGACAGCGGTGTAAAAATCAACATATTTCAATAAATTTTTGATATATTCCTATTTCGGTAAAAAACCGGTTTTAGGTTTGATTTACCGGTAATTTACCGGCCCATTAAACATGCCGGTTTACCGGTAAACCGGTTAACCGGTTAACCGGTTTGCATTCCCTAGATCCTAGGTTACAAAAAAAAAAAAAATACGTACATATATGAATTCTTATAATATTAATTTTGTCTGATTTCGATTACAATCGTAAGTCCAATAATATATTTTATTTTTCAATGAAACAAATTTAAGTTTCTAGTATTAAAGTTTCTAATAATAAGTCATGGTAGAGAGTAAAAAAATATGTCTTGGTCGAACCTTACCTACACACCAAACGGTAAGGGTATTTAGTACTCTTTACATCAGCTTCCCATATCCCTCCGAAATGAGTGTAGGGTTGAGTATTAAAAAGCGGCAATACAGTGCTTGCTAGCAATAATTTTTCGTTTTAGATATTTGCAGACGTAAAACCTCACAATATTGTCTAAATATTGGCTGGAGTCTCAAGGAGAAGCCATATTCCTTAGCGAAGCTCCAAATTTTTTGGTTATATCTACATAATAGGGATGTTGACTCCACCAATCAACTGACGTACTTTTTAGTAGCTGTCAAAACACAATTCTCCCATAGAGTTTAAATCTAAATAGCAACATATGACTTCACTTGTTCGGCAACTAAATCAACTAACTATTTATTTGTTTGAAGCAACAAAAAATCTAATTTTGCAGTTAATCGAAAATGTATCTGGTTTTTCGGGGCTAAAATAAAGCGTGTTTTTTTACTGGAGTCGTGTCTTCGAATTATTTTTTAATGGTGTCAACATCCCTATTGTTATGACTCACCCTCGTGTCAGCGGCAGGAGTGGCAACAGTGACGAGTGGCTCCAAAACTCCGGAGTCCCCGGGTGCGGCAATACGCGCCGCCACGCCGGGCAGAGGAGTCCCGACGCAGCCCACGGTTCGGGCCTCCGCCGGTCGGTACGGGTTGCTCAGCGCCATGCCCGTTTCAGACATACCGTAGCGCTCCAGCAAGCGGTGGCCAGATATCTTAAGGAGAAAAAGTATACTGGGACTGGGAACCAAATATTTTTTTAAAGTAACGGTTTTGGTTAAAAAACGATGCACCCAAAAATCTTTGGTGTTTTGTGTGCATGAACAGTGGTAATTATGATTAAGTAACCTAACTTGGTACTCAAAGGCGTGTATAGAGTAGGCAGCAGGGCGCTGGGTGGTGGCGTCCTGATGCGGCGCAACTAACGCTACCTACCCTGGAATTGACTCAATGCATTATGCTTCAATGCACCTATGCTTTGACTACACTAGATTGAGCTTATTTTTAAGAAAAGGAGATTAGTCACTCACCTCCTCCCACTTCTGAAACAGTGAATCCGGCAGCGGCGCAGAGCCGGCACACATGAGCCTCATCCGCGAAGCTAACGTCGCTCTAACATACTCCGCAGTCTTAGGATTATCAAACATCTTGCTGTGGTCCGCGGTAAGTTTTGCGTACATGGCTGGCACGCCGTGGAAGACGGTAGCTTTGGTCTCGTCGCGCTCGCCCATGCCTAGCAGCCGTGCCCAGACCGTGTGGGAAACGAAGGAGGGCAGCATTCGAATTCTGGTGATAAATTGTGGTATACAGAACTATCGCCGTGAGAATCGCAGTAATGTTAAAAATTAACAACGGCAATGAAAGAAAATCTTGGTAAGTACAACTTAGTGCCTTTTGTAGAGCATCGCAATATTCGCAATAAGATCCTGTCACTGTTGCCACTCAGTGAAAACTCAATAACGTGGGCATACGAATGTCTACTGCATCACAGATACTT
>NC_133493.1:11776964-11814721 GCF_025370935.1 Choristoneura fumiferana
TGTCTTCTTGCCAGAGGGTACGAATGTTCCGATAACTATCATCATCATCATCATCATCATCATCATCATCCAGGCTATATACGTCCCACTGCTGGGCACAGGCCTCCTCTCAGAACAAGAGGGCTTGGGCCATAGTTCCCACGCGGGTCCATTGCGGATTGGGAACTTCACACACACCATTGAATTGCTTCCCAGGTGTGTGCAGGTTTCCTCACGATGTTTTTCCTTCACCGCAAAGCTCGTGGTAAATTTCAAATGTAACTCCGCACATGAATTTCGAAAAACTCAGAGGTGCGAGCCGGGGTTTGAAGCCACGACCCTCTGCTTGAGGGGCGATAGGTCAAACAACTAGACCACCACGGCTTCAATTCCGATAACTATAGAAAAGCGAAAATGAAAATACCTAAATTGTTGTAAACGTGTACGAATACAAAAATACAAATATTAATTATTTCATCAACATAGGTATTAAGGTGACAGTTATGGTATATAGGTATACAGTACAGCTATGATGTTTCCGTACGAAATTTAGTACATTGTTGCTTTTGTATCTTTTGTTGTTATTTATCAGAGCATTGTTTTTTACTGTAATAATTTAATTCCACTAATATTATAAGTGCGCAGGTTTGTAAGTCTATTTATTTGTTTGTACGCTTGTTTGTTACTTAATCACGTCTAAACCGCTGAACCGACTACCTAGATGAAAATCGGTATACAGATATTTGAGTCCCGGGGAAGGACATACAATACAATACAATATAAAGACCAGCAGTGGTGTAGCGGTATAGCACGCGGTACGGAATACCGAGGACCGGGTTTCGATTCCCAGTGCTGATCTTATTTTTCTGGTTTTTCTGTGCATCTATATTTCAGTTCGTATTTACAATATAAAGACTCTTTATTGTACACCAGAAATAGTAAGCGATACAGAAAACAGATACACAGATAAAAAAATACAAGGTAAGCAATAGGCGGCCTTATCGCTTAAGATACATAGGATACATAGGATAGTTTTTATCCCGGAAATTTACCTACATTGTTCCCGCGGGATAGCGATAAACGAATTCTACATGGATGAAGTCGCCGGTAAAAAGCCGTGGTGGCCTAGTGGTTTGACCTATCGCCTCTCAAGCATAGGGTCGTGGGTTCAAACCCCGGCTCGCACCTCTGAGTTTTTCGAAATTCATGTGCGGAATTACATTTGAAATTTACCACGAGCTTTGCGGTGAAGGAAAACATCGTGAGGAAACCTGCACAAACCTGCGAAGCAATTCAATGGTGTGTGTGAAGTTCCCAATCCGCACTGGGCCCGCGTGGGAACTATGGCCCAAGCCCTCTTGTTCTGAGAGGAGGCCTGTGCCCAGCAGTGGGACGTATATAGGCTGGGATGAGAAGTCGCCGGTAGAGGCTAGTAAACAAATAAAAGTCGTCTGACAGCTCTCATTAACCGAAACTACTCTCAGAATCGTGCCCAAAATGGCGGTGAGCCTTCGTCGCAGATGCAATCCGAACCCGAACGATTTATCTCCGAGTTGGGAATCACCTTGGCACGCATTCGAACTATTCGATAATCGAATCGAAAAATAAACATTCTTAGAATATTCTAGCAAAATCGATACACCCTTTATCCTCCTGTACCACTACCATGAGTTTACAGTGACTGTACTCGATAGCGACGGCGTAAATTATTTGTAGATGCGCTGTACAATTCTCCATACAAATAATAATTTACGGTCACTGTAAACTCATTGTAGTGGTACTGGATCCTGAAGGTGATTCTGCCGAAACTGGTATTTCTTCAAAGGTCGAATTACAAGGCGTAGAATTAGTTATGTCCTCATGTGAGGACCGGGGGATCCAGGAGGCTATTTGGGGTTATGTGGACATTTTGTGAAATGCAGCCACGGTTTCTTTCTTATACAAACGGCAATAATGGTTTCTACCCTCTCAAGTTTATTTTGACCATTTTTAGGATTTTGTACCTCAAAAGGAAAAAAACCGGCCAAGAGCGTGTCGGACACGCCCAAGATAGGGTTCCGTAGCCATTACGGAAAAAATCAAGTAATATTATGTGCGTTATATCACAATTAAAACACTTACTACAGTCTTTAAGTCTATTACCAGAAAAAGAGCGTATCTTCACGGTACTCCACGTCTTTTTGTTGAGAAGCGCAGTTTTTCGGCAATAACTCAAAAACGGTACCTATATCCAATCATGTTGAAAGCAATTTTCGTTGAAAGTTTTTATTAAGCGTTACCTTTGCCTATTTTTTGCGTGTTTTTTGGACAAACGGTTTAAAGATAGAGGGGGGGACACAATTTTTGCTAGTACTTTGGGAGCGATTATTTCCGGAAATCTTCACTTAATCAAAAAAAGTTTTTGAGTAACCTTACTATCTTTCAAAAGAGCTGTCGAACTATGTACTATAATTTTTTTTTTTTTCAATTTCTGTTACGTGTATGGAGTGCCAATATTTATTTTTGTAATTTATCTAAAAAAACAGCGGCTTTGACAAGACATCTGTACTCCAAATTTCATTGATATACATTTTGTAGTTTTCGAGTAAAATGCTGTTACATACGGACGGACAGACAGACAGGCAGACAGACAGACGGACTTGACGAAACTATAAGGGTTCCGTTTTTGCCATTTTGGCTCCGGAACCCTAAAAACGGATTTCTTAGCTGCGTTTCCACTAGAGATGCGCGAGGATGTGTTTTTCATATCTCGCACAGCACAGCTCTAGTGGAAACAGCTGAGTGTAGCGAAGCTAGGTAAATGAGGCGTTTCAATTCATGAAACACAATCGGGGTCACCCGTACCTAAATTACATCACACATTAAGAGGTGGAGGGGGGTCAGGCGATTCGTGACACAGAAAAAAATAATTTGAAAATTTCATTGCAATACGTGTGACAAAGAGAGAAAAAGAAAAGAAAAGAATTTATTTACCTAAACACAACAAAAAAATAATTTATTGAATCAGGCGTTACTTTGCGGAGGTCCATATCAATGAACTAAGGCCTATCGTAAGGCTATCGTAGGGTATCGTAGGGCTATCGTAAGGTCGCGGGTGAGCAAGGAAGTACTTTTAATTCAACAAAAAAATGGTCAAAATTGGTGTGATATACTTTATGTATGGCCCCTTCCTAACAATACATCCTCGAATATCTCTGGTGGAAACGCAGCTTTATGCGACCACTCTGTTTGACCATCTGTGTGTCGGTCTGACTGTATGTTCATCATTCCTCTTAAAAGGTGTACTAACTTGGTGCGAAACCATTCAAAAGAAGCAGTAGAAGGTTCGTTACATGCACGCATAAGGAAGGCAACTACGAGAGATCAATGGCAGCAAGTTTTGAGGCTGGTTACGACTTGAAGCAACTACCACAATCACTCTGACAAGAAAGAAACGAGGGAGATATGGGTAAAAAAGTGCTAACTTGACAGCGACCATTTTAATTATCTCATCTATTCTCAAAAAAGGTACATAGTTTTAGTTACATTACTAATATCGCCAATCTATGACGTTTATTGGCGAATACAAAAAAAAAGTGAAAGGTTCAATAGTCGCGAACGCTTGTGACTTATGGAGTCGCGAGTGTCCATCGGCGGGAGAGATTGCATACTCTCAAACGACCCTATACCTACTGCTTATGAAAATAAACTGCCCGTAGTCGCAAATCCAGTTGTCCAGTTGGGTAGGTCCAACTTCGACAAAGAGGTCGCCCGAAGAATCCAACTCGGATGGGCAATGTTCGGCAAACTTCGTGATGTCTTCTCGTCCAATATTCCGCAGTGCCTGAAGTCTAGAGTCTTCGACCAGTGTGTGTTGCCAGTGATGACTTATGACGCTGAGACGTGGTCCTTGACTGTTGGCCTCTTAGAGAGGCTCAAAGTCACGCAACGAGCTGTGG
Organism: Choristoneura fumiferana; assembly: GCF_025370935.1. Taxonomy (NCBI): domain Eukaryota; kingdom Metazoa; phylum Arthropoda; class Insecta; order Lepidoptera; family Tortricidae; genus Choristoneura; species Choristoneura fumiferana. The sequence continues at coordinate 11,780,882 of NC_133493.1, forward strand.
AGAGAGCTATGCTTGGAGTTTCTTTGCGCGATAGAATCCGGAATACGGAAATTCGTCGAAGAACTAAAGTCACTGACATAACTAAAAAATTTGCAAATTGAAGTGGCAATGGGCAGGCCACATCGCTCGAAAAACAGATAACCGTTGGGGGAGAAATGTCCTCGAGTGGCGACCACGAACCGGAAGACGAAGCGTTGGCAGGCCTCCCACCAGGTGGACTGACGACATCGTGAGAGTAGCGGGAAAAAGGTGGATGCAAGTGGCGAGTTGTCGTTCATTGTGGCGTTCTAAGGGGGGGATGCCTTTGTCCAGCAGTGAACGTCTTCGGACTGATGATGATGATGATGATGATGAGTCGCAAATCAGTCATAATATTTAATCGCGTGACTGAACATTTTTGAAAATTCCAACTCTTGGTCAGAACTTTTCAATTTCTTCTCCTGAACTCTACGTTGAAAGGATACAGATTGATTAGAACGGTGATTATGACCATTCGTAAATCGTTTTTCCTGTAAAGGATCTCGACAACTGCCTAAGGAACTCTAAAAGCGACCTGACATGTCACTCACGGAGGCATTCGCGGGCCTTTCAATGCCGAAATATAATAAGGTCATGATCATACGCTCGTACAGCTGTAACGTGGGGGGCAAGTGACGGAAGGGCAGCGGGGAGCCGAATAGCTAATAGTGAGTTGCACCGAGCTATATTTAACCACAAAATATTTTTTTTTTTAATATATGATTAAGTTTCTAAGTGGTATATCAATTAGTATAACAATCAGAGGGGCTACTACGAAATTCGAAAATCGAAGTTCGTATCGTACCATCCCTCTCACACTCGTTTTAAACAATAAAAGCGTCAGCGGGACGGCAAGACACGAAGTTCGAATTAATGGTTTGAGATCCGTTAGAGATAGAGATAAGTCCGCATGGTTAACATAACTCCATCGATACTGTCGATGATTTCGCCAACGTCGTAGTTGAAGAAAACACATTTGTCTCACTCTAAGCGTGGGTTAAAATATAATCTTAACTAATATTAAACCTTTGATTTGGTGGTTGATTTGACAATGGTTATCGTTAAACCTCGTTTAACTCACTTTTAGTATAGGTACAGATTAACCGTATGAGTTAGTTTAGTAATTACATGGTGGGTTCTTAGTGGGCGAACTCATTTCTCATTTATGGTCAAAAAACGCTCTATTCTCATGACTGAAGCCAGAGAACATTTAATGCATTTCGTTGCTTATTAATACCAATACCGCGGTATCGGGCCAGCCCATCGTGCACAAGCAATCAACTTTAAAATTTTAATAATTTATGGTTATAGATAAACTGTGTTACTTTTTAATCACGCCGTGAAATTATTGGACGCGATGTTGGCCAACCTGCACAATCGTGGCCATTAATTTCACATTAAATTACTATGGTGTTTTATTAGTTTTTTTTAAATGTAGCAGCCTTTTATTAGTTCATAGGAACGAATTTATAAATTTAATTGCTTTGCAATATTTTGATAATAATATGCTCCTGTTTTTGGATTTTAATCAGAACTTATTTTACCTGTCACTTTTTAGAGTTCAGTAGCGAAAATGGCAAAAACGGAACCCTTATAGTTTCGCCATGTCTGTCTGTCTGTCCGTCCGTCCGCGGCTTTGCTCAGGGACTAACAATGCTAGAAAGCTGTAACTTTGTACGAATATGTATGTAAACTATGCCGACAAAATGGTACAATAAAAATTACAAAAAAAATTTTTTTTTAGTGTACCTCCCATAGACGTAAAATGGGGGTGTTTTTTTTTCATCCAACCTTGTAGTGTGGGGTATCGTTGGATGGGTCTTATATTATAAGACTAGCTTTTGCCCGCGGCTTCGCGCGCTGTTCCCTCGGGAACTGTGCATTTTTCCGGGATAAAAAGTAGCCTATGTCACTCTCTGACCCACAATCTATCTCTATGCCAAAAATCACGTCGATCCGTCGCTCCGTTTCGACGTGAGAGACGGACAAACATACACACAAACACACACTTTCGCATTTATAATATTAGTATGGATTCTGATTTGCAGCCAATTTAAGTTTGTTTCAATTTCAAATATTAAAATAAAGCAATTCTACAATGATTAAAACTGATTAATGATCGCTTGTCGGCAAATCGCGTCGACATCTAAGTAAAAAATTAAAATGATTAATAAATTCGCATGAAGAGAAAAACCTAAAAATGCATGTTTTCAATTAGCATCTGCCAATGGATGATTTATTTGGATATAAATAATCGAAAGGTCAACACGATTAAGTTATTTATTTGCAAATAAAAAATCATTTTTAATGGCGATTAAAGAATAAGACCTTGTTTAGGGAAAGATTTTTTTTTATAAAACGGTCAAGCGCGATTCGGAGTCACGCACAGAGTTTTTCATACATTACAATAATATAAATCGAGTTCATAAATTATGAACACAGCATGCTCTATAAAATAATAATAATTATGATTAATATAGATAATTAGCGAATGTACTGTGTTAAAATTGTTGTTGTGTTAAATAGATGTGGTAATGGGTAGATCTGTTTAAAAAATAATACATAGGTACTTCGTTGAGTTTCAGATAGGAAGGTATTCATAGGGGATTTTAAGTGAACCCTAAAATGCTCCCATTCAAGATACTGAAAATTCGGATGTGGCGCAAGCACGTACCTAGCAAATTTTGAAAACGTAAAAAATCGCCACATTTTATTATGGACTTATTTATCCAGTGTGTTACCGGCACTCAGGCTTTTTTAAGGGAAGTTAAAGTAACGTACATAATTTATGTTACTAAGTAAGTGTGAATGACAGCTGACAGATACTTTGATTATTACTTGTCAATTTACTTTGCTGTACATTGTACAATTATAATTTTGTTAGAAATTTAATAAAGTCTGAATTTTAGTTTATTAATGAAATTATGGTTAAGTTACAGAAATACGTTACTTTAACCTCCCTTAATAAAGCCTGGCTGCCGGTAACCCACCGTAACACACTAATGTATATGGTAGAGGTACTCATCAGGATACCAGTTCCTTACGTTCATCTGACACGCTCGAGTAAATCCCTAAATCCCCTCTTGGGGTCTACTACTATAAGTTTAACTGTGTTTTACCTTCTCAGAGTATGAATAAAACATTGACTAGAGTTTATGTGTTCTCTAATGGAATTTCCACGAAACAAAAACAATACTGTCTTTGACACCATTAACGAATAATTTCAAGACACAATACCTCTGGGTAATAAGTCTTTTAATCGTAACCTAATAAACCAGATTTAGTAGCTATGAAAGACATAAATAGTTGGCCAATTAAGTCTGCTACTGAGTGAAGTCCGAGTTCAGTAGGGTAGGTACCTATAATAATACAAAATCTATAGGGGGTCGAAGTTTGGCCGACATAAAAAATATTGTCAAAAATGAGATGACAGATAAATATTACAGTGCTACACGGAAGTCGGGTATGATGCTAATATTAATATTTTAATTTTACCTTAATAATACATAACAATTTAACTATGTACCTTTTTACTTTTTAGAGTATAAAAACATTTTATATAATTAAAAACTTATTTAACCATTTTGTCATTTTTTTTTAGTAAACAGTACACTTGTAAAATAAGGTGTTGTCAAAAAACCCATTAGCGACATTTAATTTCTATCAAATAAGTTAAAAAACAAACATCTTTTAGCTACCTGACCCCCAGTTCTAGGCTAAATTAATGTAGGTATAAACCAAACATCCATGCACTTGCGTTTTATCAATAGCATATCAATAATAACCATTTGTTACAAGCCCCGAGGGTCAAATGATGGTGTCGTCGATTTGTCAGATTAATATAAAAGGTTATGTCATAGTTATCTGCTAATAATATCTTTATTAGTTAAGGCTGTTTCCTTGGCGGAACAAAAAAATTGTTTACCTATTCATTCTTCAACCTGTGACTTGATTAACTATAATAAGTTTTTGTTAAATAAATCATTACCTGCCTACAACTATAACTGTAAAAGGGAAACAACTAAATAGTTTAGTCGTAAGTTAGCAGTTAAGTTATGGACAGGACACAAAATGTAGATGTCGAAAGGGTGAATTAGCGGTGCCTCCTGACACAGGCTTTGTCAAGCTTAAAAGGTCCCCCACTATTAGGTAAAGTCATTTTTCATTTTTCATTCATTGACTATGCCTGCATGTCACCAAAACTTGGCCATCATTAAACTTGTGCATCAAAATTTGGCCCACTGCATACAAAATTAGGTTCCTACCGCATATACTTTTATTTATCCGTACCGAGTTCCGAGCCGATGCCATTAACCGTTGAAGAGTTCTACCGCGAACACCAGCAGGACTACTCCGAAACTCGAAACTCGAAGTTCGTGTCGTGCGGTCCCTCTCGCTCTCGTATTAAATAGTATAAGTGTCAGAGGGACCGCACGACACGAACTTCGAGTTTCGAGTATCGGAGTAGCCCTGCTGACGATTCTGGCCGGACTGCCAAAATTAAGTCATTTTTACAAGCTTGTATTTAGTTTCACCTGTTCCGTTGTCTGTATATTGCAAGTTAAAATCGACCAACTTCCAGTTTGAGTTTACCGGATAGAATAACAACACTAAAAAGTCGATTGACACATTGATACCATTGCGTAGCTAAAGCATTCTCACCAAATGGTATAAATAACTCAAAAGTGTTTTTTTCGTGCTACCGCCTTTTGCCTCAAGAGGGCAGTGTATAAAGTATTATTGTTTGTTTGTGTCCTCAATAATTTTTATAACCCAAGTAAATAAACATGCTAAAAATCACCCAAGTGTGAAGTAATAAAATCAAAGCGTTAAAAACAATTTGTTTATTCATCGGGCAAGGATATTTGGCGAATAATAAAACTTAACACAAAGATTCGGTTTTAAGATAAAATTAAGGCTACAAACCCGTCCATAGAGATTGACACACATCTAGTCACCTCAGAAAACTCGCATCTTAACTAAAAAATCGATTAAAAAACCACTTTGTTAGCCAATCTTAAGTTTCAAAATCCATTGATGAAAGCCGGGGCATAAGCGCTTTGGAAATACAGCGGCTCTGCGGCTTTTTAACCTTCGACTTGGGTTATGTTACTTAATACTTTTCTCTGAAATCTTGCTCGTATGTTGCATTCATATATCGTGGGAACATACGCTATGAGTAATTCTAGTAAAAAACCCAAGATTAGTATTGTATAATCCATTTATATCCCTAACATTTACCACGTACTATTGAACTAGATGTAGGTATTTGGACTATTTTAACGCCGACGCAAAAAGAGGGGTGTTGTATGCTAATGTACGATAGTATGTCCCGAAGTAAAAAAACTATACCCGCGCGAAACCGGAGAGCATTTTTAAATTCGTAAAATATTTTGAATGGAATGTCCGATTTGAATAATTCTAAAAGTGATCTAAGTACAGGTAATACAATACAATACAATAACTCTTTATTGTACACTAGAAATAGTAAGCGATACAAAAAACAGGTACACAGAGAGAAAATTACAAGGTAAGCAATAAGTTAAACAATTCATTCATATAATAAATTATTATTCGTAGATTCATATACAAAAAAGAGTTCACATTATTACCTACATATATATATGTATAAACAAAAGAACTAGCCTAAGTTATCTTAACTAAATATATAACTATAACAATAAAAAATATAAAAAGAACACCCGTCTAAAAGATCTGGACGCAATTTAAGTGCAATCCGCTGGGATAAGTACCTACGCACCAGCTCTTGAGTTCCCAGAAGCGTCAACCAACCGGGACGACACAGCTTAGGGCCTTTATCGGCTGACCAGGGCCTTAAATTCTCGAAAAAGTAAAAATGATTTATTTATACTATATTGTGGGAACTATATCCCAAGCCCTCTCACTCAGAGAGAACGCAGTATAAAACAGAGATGAAAATAACCCGGTAATCATTTTCAATAGTCTCTAATCACGCGACATTCTAAAAATAACAACAAAGGTGCTAAACTTAAACTAGCTGTATCAATGTACTAATTACAATAATTATAGCGCAAGACATATCTTGGCCGCAAATAGAAGATAACAAAAGCACAAGAAACTGCTATCAGTTGCGATAAACGTGTCATAATTATCTTAGGTTCCTTCCTGCTTCCGCGTCTTAGGCAAGGGCTATAGGCTGACCATATAACTGTAAGTGCATATAAATATCCATTATATGTATGTCCAATACATAAATCTTTGAACATTAAACTACCGTGAGACTCACTCATAATAAATGATATTGTAACGGATAACCCACGTCTTAAACTAAAATCTTTTTCTATACCTTTGGACAGAAAGAAGATTATCAACACGATCGCGAATCCAAGGGTTTCAGATAATAAGGCCAAAATAGCTAGAGCTAAACTCGGTTTAAGACGTTGGTTATCCGTTACAATATCATTTAACATAAATCTTTCTTATGTATAACATTAAAATCATTTTTATCGGTGGTATTTTTTATAACATTCGCAAATTCACGAGAACAACCCGCCATGGCCTTGGCCATTTTTAAAAATGGCCGCTTCATCTGACGGTTACTTTTACAGGTATCGCTGACACCCGAAAGGATATTATAAAAAAATATCCCTATTTCCCTTGATGATGCCATAGGCACAGTTCTCGGAAAGTTTAAATCAAATTGTGAGAAGTTTTCGAAATTTGTCTATACGAAAAATTCCGCAATTTCGGAAAGTTTCTCTTGGCACATCAGTAGCCATAGGTGACTCGAGAACTTTGTGGAAAAAAAGTAAGAGAGTTGCACAGAAAATTTAAGAAAACACGACTTTACAGTGTGTTACCCGCAGCCATGCTTTTTTTAAGGGAAGTAAAACTAACTTATTTCCGTAACCTAACCATGACATTAATTTAATTAATAAACTAAAATTTAAATTTTGTTAACTTTCTAGTTTCAAGTGTCCCATGATATTTATTTATTTCGAACAAAATTGTAATTGCCAGCAATGTACAGCAAAGTAAATTGACAAGTAAGTGTAAATGACAGCCGACAGATACTTTGATTTTTACTTGTCAATTTACTTTGCCTACTACATATAGGACACAAAAAGATGGGTGTTATAAGTCTGACCGCTATATGTGTCTGTGTCTGTGTTATTTCAACGGAAAAAACGATTTCTAACATCGATTCGATTCATTCGATCTAGTGAATCGATATTTCGACATTGAAGATCGAGAATCCCGAATCGAGACTAGGTTTTGACTATTTTGTTGTCGAAATTCGTAATTACAACTTCTTATCGTGCAGCGCCGCTTACGCTAATAGTAGATATTTGGCAGGAGGGTAAAAGGTACGATACGAACTGCGGATTTCGATTACTACGGTCATTTCTTCCATAATTGGATTTACATATTGAAAATACGACCTAGAAAAGCAAATCAAGAAAATATCGATTTTTAGAGAATCGATCTTTTTGACTTCGATTTTTTTGTGAATCGATTTTTCAGGCCTCGATTCGGATCGATTCGAGAATCGATCTTTTCTGGAAAGAATCGCCATCCCAACCCTAAAGATAGTTTCGTTGTTTTCGTTGAACAATCAACAGCAGCAGTAGCCGAGAATGACAATTAATAATACTAAGTCCATCAAAGACATCGTCAACATACAATCCTAAACGCCTTATATGCATCAATCGATGCAATTGAAACCAGGAAGACAATGTACTTAGGTACTGCGCAGGTCTCTTCCGTGGTGCATTTCCTGCAGTTATTATTAGACCTAGGTCGTGTGGGCCTTGCGCCGGAGTTTATCTATTGCGTGCTTTTTAATGACGTGTGTTTTCCTTGCGACACACTCGGACAGAGGAAAGGTCGCGTTTCCATTTTCGCAACATTGTTTTTTACTTCGTTCAAGTTTTCTGTTTTTAAAGTGTGAAAATTTAATAAATTAATAGTATTCTGACTATACAAGCTATTAGTAGGCTGGATTCCTAAAAATATACATAATTATATCACCTTGTTTCTTGCCGGATTCTTCTCAACAGAGGTTTTTCCGAACCGGTGGTAGATTTTTTTGACATTCATAAGTGCTTGTTATAGACAAAATTGAATAAAGATATTTTGACTTTGACTTTGAGTCCGTTAGTTAGATTTTCAAAAAATAAAAATATCGAAGACAATTTTTTTTGTCAAGAAAATAAAAATGATGGACATACTCGTAGCCGATTCAAGTTCCGTGTAATATTATGCCTTGCGGCAATTCCACTCCCGTACTTTGACGCGCTTCATCTTTATTTTTAACCCCCGACGCAAAAAGAGGGTTGTTATAAGTTTGACCGCTATGTGTATCTGTCGGTCTGTCGCACCGTAGCTCTTAAACGGGTAGACCGATTTGAATGCGGTTTTTTTTATTTGAAAGCAGATTTTCTAGCGATGTTTCTTAGACATGTTTCATCAAAATTAAAACTTACCTTAAGTTTAAATTTTAGCCTCCCCTCTAAGTCCTAGCAGTAATAGTAGTAAGTAGTATTTAATTTAATTATGGTTCTTTAAAAAGTACGCGAGCACTCACGAGTATGATAAGTAACTACCTAAAAGCCCCGTAAATGCCATATAATTGGCCCGTACAATACTTTAGACTATCGCGGTCATTACTAATTTTATGAATTAAATTCGTCTCTTGATCATGGCGCATGCACAGTGCCGAAACATCGTGCTTCGGTAAAATCAATGTACGCGGAACAAAACCCGAATTTAATTTATTAAAATAATTTCCCCGTGATCGGAAATCCGTACCAACAATAATAATAATAAAATATTTATTGGATTATAAAATGTGAATAAAAACAATCGGCGGCATCGCATCGAGCGAGCGCACGCGCAATAGCGCGCTGCGCGCGACCTCGCGGAAATGCTACCGGCGTCCGGCAAGCACCGACAACAAAACAAAGGTACATATCCTCGCGAGGGTTCTCTGCTTTTTCCCAAATCACGATTCGCAACTGTTTAATTTGCCAAACTATTTCATAATCACGAAAGTTTTAAACATTAAACTGTTTCATTTCCCAACTCACGATTTTCTATGAAACCATGTTTCTTTCGGAACTTTGATAAAACAAACCTAACGTAAACTTCTATGTTTAATGAAATAATAAGAAAATACACAAAAAAATTGGATTTCGGAGAAAATTGAGGACTGGGAAATGAAACATTTGGCAAACAATAATTCTACGAAAAAGCAGAACCCTCGTGAGTCCTTGCGTATTTTATAAAGAACATAATTATGAACACTAACAAAACGGCTAAACATACTTTATAAAGCACAAATTGTTCACTAAATATTTTTCTTTTTAAATTTTGTAATAATATCCAAAGTAACAAAGCCACTTGTCTTTAAATTACAGCAGATGGTTGCAATTTAGTTTGACAGAATCCCTCTGATTTTTCACCGGATTTTCTAATTAATAAAGACCATGTTCTCAAAATAAAAAAAATGTTATGGCAAAGATATCGTCACCTGACATAAAAACAAAACAGAGTAGTACGGGTAGGTAATGATAAAAAAAATACAGCAGAATTGAAACCTTCTTGAAATCGATGTAAAAAAAAGAATAACCAATCCAATTTCTTTGCTATCCGTACACCTGACCTTCCTCAATGTCTCGCGACAATAGGCCTTTCTATATACAGCGCAAACAACTCTGCAGTCCACAACAACCCTATCACCACCACATATGACCCAAATTACCACACCCCAATCGGCTATTTTTATTGTTTGCTAGTTGTAGCATTATCTTGTCATACACATATGCTTTTTAAAATTGGACTCTACCTGTTTTTAATAAGGGTGATCTTGATTGCGATTTGAATATGTAAACAGTTTGATTAGTGGTGAACATTTTGCTTTTATGATTGGGTTTTACAGTTGTCATTTCAGGGGCAGAGATTGATATCGAGATGTCAAATTGGATATGACACTTTAGAACTAAGTCGTATTAATCCTGCAAATGTAATTAAATAGTTGTAGCCTGCGACTTGCAGGACAATGAAAGTAGGTCAAAACTTGCTACTAGCTCTTGCCTGCGACTGCATCTGCCAAGTTTATCGCTATCTCGTGGTAACTATGCAATTTTACGGGATAAAACTATCCTATGTCATTCCTGGAGTCTCAAACTATTATATTTCAAAATTTCAAATCATTTTTTCAGTAAATAGGCCGCAATGAGCACTTTTACACGTCATTTTTTTATACTACCAGCGCTTTCGAAAAGACGGCCAAGAATGCGCCACAAGGAACTTGGCAGAAAGTTTTTTTTGCTAAATAAAATAATTACAAATATAATATTTAAAAACTACAGTATATAATAAGAAAAAATGCACGAAAAGAACAATAATAATATAGGGATGTATGGGGTCCCTTAGTTACAAAACTAAATCTTATCTATCTCCACTGCATACCAAATTTCTTCTAAATCGGTTCAGCATATTAAACGTGAAGAGGTAAATAACTACAGACAAACAGAGAGACACATGTACTTTCACATTTATGACGGCTGTATAATATATAAAAACCTAGTGTTAATAAGAAGCCGTGGTGGCCTAGTGGTTTGACCTATAGCCTCTCAAACAGAGGGTCGTGGGTTCAAACCCCAGCTCGCACCTCTGAGTTTTTCCAAATTCATGTGCGGAATTACATTTGAAATTTACCACGAGCTTTGCGGTGAAGGAAAACATCGTGAGGAAACCTGCACATACCTGCGAAGCAATTCAATGGTGCGTGTGAAGTTCCCAATCCGCACTGGGCCCGCGTGGGAACTATAGCCCAAGCCCTCTTGTTCTGAGAGGAGGCCTGTGCCCAGCAGTGGGACGTATATGGGTTTATCGACTAGTGTTAATAGAGCTATGCTTTTAAGCGAAATGTGCACAGTGTGGGGTCATATTATATTGGTTCGTTATTATTGTGGCCGCAATAGGAATAAACATTATGTAAGTGTAAGGTGTTTCTTATTATTATGGGTCTTGAGATATAGCCCTAGGACAGACAGATGGACAGTGTAGTGGCATGGGGCTGCATTTGACACCCTTCAGGTCATACTAATATTATAAATGCGAAAGTGTGTGTGTTTGTATGTTTGTCCGTTTTTCACGTTGAAACGGAGTGACGGATCGACGTGATTTTTGGCATTGAGATAGTTTATAGGCCAGAGAGTGACATAGGCTACTTTTTATCCCGGAAAATGCAGAGTTCCCGAGGGAACAGCGCGCGATGACCGAATTCCACGCGGGCGAAGCCGCGGGCAAAAGCTAGTTTTTAGATAAATAAATAAATATCCCAAATTAAGCAAAGCTTGTACTGTGGATACTAGGCAACGGATAAACATACTTATATAGATAAATACATATTAAACATCCAAGACCCGTGAACAAACATTCGTAATATTCATACAAATATCTGCCCCGGCCGGGAATCGAACCAGGGACCTCAAGCTTCGTAGTCAGGTTCTATTTATTACTCGGCCATCCGGTCGTATAAAAACCCGTCGTCGTATAAGACGCCTTACATGTTAATTATGATTGGTATGACCTTAAACATTTTTTTATTTATTTCTGTGTTTTGCTACTCCGCCACCGTAGCAGAGATACCTAGTCGATCATGCTTTAAAACTATCCATTAATAAATAATTATTTATTAGTATGTTTATGTGTAGATGGCAAAAAGAACACAATGATAAATTACCATACGAGATCAATATTATAATCACACACCAAATAATTCATTAGAGCGTGGGACACGGCACAATTGGCATTGTTTATTTATGAAAGAATTAGTTTAATTATAATTAATTTCATTATTTATCATTATAATTAACTATGGTGACTGTCTAATTTGATTTGGTGAAGGTTAAAGGTACAAATGTTATGTGTATGTCTGTCTGCAGTGGCCATGACTCCTGCAAAGGGCTCGACATATAAACAATGTACCTCTACGCATAGTATATTGACATAAGAACATAAAAAAGTCTTCAATGATATTCATTAATCGCCTGATGTTTATATTTCAGTATCTTAGACCCCAAAATTCAAGTTTTTATTAAATTATTTAAAAAAAACAATGAACATAATTTTCTGCAAATTTGATTCATTCTTTGAAGTTGGTGCCTTAGCACAAACCAGTGGAATTGATAGAAGCCCAATAGATACTGGTTTGCAAATGTCGTTCAGAACTTGATACGGTTTTTTTCTTTTTCGTTTGAATTTTCGGGAAAACGAAGAAAACCGACGAGTCCCGAAGGACATTAATAATGTCGTAGTATATTATACTGGTTGTATGTACCGTATATAATATAAGTAGGTTGTACTGTATAAGGTAGACGGCTATATTAGGTCCACTCAACTCCTGCTGGCTCATGCTGAGGCACCGACTTCATACCTACCGGTAGAAAATTATTTTCATGCCTTTTTTATGGGGTTAAATGTTTAAATGTATTTTCTCGTGTTTAGTGTAACTCATCTAAGTTGGTCTAAAACTGAAACAGTCTCGCCGGAAGGCCAGCGCTGACTCCACCCGAGGAGAAGGTCAGCACTTGCTGCTTGCTTGCTGCGGGATCATTTAGGGCCAGTGGCGCAGCGTCCATAGAATCCTATTCCCACCGGCTTGCCCAATATTTACAAAATAGAACAACAAGACAAACAGAATTTATGAAAGATGTAAGCGATGATTGCTTCGGCTTTACCACGGAAATATCTGACGCCGCGCCACTGTAGGGCACATGCAGACAAATATTTTTCATTTTTGTTTAGTATTTAGTATTTTATTTTTACCTATGTAACTGTTATCTACGTCTGTGTCCACAATAACCTTTTTTCATTTAATTTCAAGTTACAATAGCTTATGTCAACTGGTACTTTTTACAAAACATTGTTTTTTTTTGATGCAGAAATGTTTGAGTTGTTCTCCTCGTTTACATCACCGCCACACAATAACCCGCATACAGCCGTCCATACTCTAACGAAAATAGTCGCGTTTACGTTTAGTCTAACACAGTTCTTGGAGCTAATAAATTAGATTACGCAAACCGTGACACAGTTGACAGTGAATCTCGAAATTGGGACAATCATTTGTTAGTGAGCTCCGAGAATAATCGGGGCTTGAGGTCGTGTGTTGTAAGCTTAAGCGTAGGGGCTTAAGTCTCTTTTGTTTTGATTACTTTAAAAAAAAACACCTCAACGCCTTTTGGCAGACTTCTGCATACATAACGCACAGTTTTTTTATCACGAAAAAGATCAAGAGTTGTTGCCTGTTAAAGACCTAATGTCACTGGACGTTTTAAATACTGGCCGTTTAGCTTAATGTCGTTCGTTACGTTCTTTAAAAATAAAAATAACGGCCAAGCGCGGTCGACTGGCACGCCGAGGGTTCTGCATATCTCTTATCAAGTACAAGTACAAGTACAAGTTTTTTTTCGTTTAATATCTCTAATCAAGTACAAGTACAAGTTTCTTTTTCGTTTATTAAAGTTGAATTTTAAGCTCACAGTGTTTATTTTCCTCAAGTCATCACTGATCCATTTTTTACTGCGGAAATCCATTATCACCCAGCCTCAACTGTGGTCTGTATAAATAGGTGTAAAAAATTATCTTACCTAAATGACTTCACGACTATTGTATGCTAATGTCTGCAATAATATATGATTTCCATTGCGCCTTTGAAATGGACAAAAATCTGCATCTAACTTCTTAAATGTAGAGCTTAAAACCTTCGAAATATAAACTACTTTCCAATGGTGTTGGAATTAAAGATACGTCGTGCGTAAGAGGAAATTTTAAATGTCTTTGAGCTTAAAAGGTTATTGCTATGTATGTTTTTGAAGTGACATGTCACTGCTATTCAATTTGTTGACGGCATGTGTGTCGTCACAATTTTTTCATGTAATACTTAGTTAAAATAAGTAGCTTATTTTAGTAAATGAAATAAATGAAAATGTTAATTATCGGAAATTTAAAACAAACGAACAAATGCGTCGCAAAAACTTTGTTTAGTCCCCAGTTTTTGTACAATGTTTACCGAAACACTTCCAAAACACCATCAGTCTTTTACAGCAAAAAAAAACATTTTAACGACTACCGCGTTACTAATAAAAATAAATGTTTATGGTATCAAAGACTACATTAAAAGTATGTAAACAACTTCCTTTTTCCTTTAAACGCAAAAAGGGCCATAATTTATTACATACTTTATTTTGCTCGTGGCCAAAATTGGAACGAATTGTTTACATAGAAACTTTACTAGAACTGGTAACATTCTAGCGACATTTATGAACGCAAACACAACTTTGCAATGTCTCATTTTCCCGCCAACCAGTTAACCCTGTCGCCATGTTGAAAAAAAAAGCTGCCAGTCGTAATTAAAGGTTCCATGCATTGATTTATATTCCACATACGCCTGTACAACCTTTTCGTAGCAAAATTTAAATTAAGAACACGCGCGAACCTTATTGCTGCTGACATTGCTAACTTAGACAAGGGACTTCAGTTTTTGATACGTTCAATAAAGGTAATTCGGATTTTAAAAATCAGTTGGCGGCCCTGACACTGTTTCGGTGCGTTGTCATGTTGGGTCATGTTCATGTAAGACTTTACGTTGGCGGCATTGACTATTAACTTACTTTTGTTGTGAGAAAACAATGAGAAATTTTGCTACGATTGCCAAGGTCATTGGCAAAAGACGTAACAGTAATACAATTGGTTGGGAAGTCACCTTTTAAGGTTCAAAGTCATTGAGTCGTAAAACGTGAGATATTCAGCCTTACTGTCGTCCGTCGTACATAGAGTCATATGTTAGAGATTTAATAGTTGTTTATGTATTCCCTTGCTATGTTGTGAACATAAAATGTAAAGACTATATTTTATAGTGGGTTAGCAATAGAAATGACAGCGTAGTAGAGTATGTCAGGACATTTCTTTTTATTGTATCAAGTAATATCGGTGTCGCCCGTGTGGTTTCGGGCTAGAATAACAACTCTCCATTTCTTCCGTGGATGTCGTAAGAGGCAACAAAGGATATAGGATAAAGTATACCGTAGGCGACAGGCTAGCAACCTGTCACTATTGCACCGTTTTTGTCAAACTTTAAATCTAAAATTGCTAAAAGTGGCTCCGAAGCGGTAACGTTTCGTGTGCTCTGCCTACCATTTGGGAATACAGGCGTGCTGTTTGTGTGTGTAAGTAATATTGAAATTGACAGCATAACTTGTTGTTTTACAACCTGGCAACATAAAGTATTCATATTAAAACAAAATAGGGTTGCAAACAATAAGCCTCCAATCAACTGAAACCTTTAAACGCCGATTTTAAAACGTAAACAAATCTATTTCCATTTCCTGAGAGCTCTTAATGAGATCAAACATGCACAGAGTCTGCCTGTTCGTGGACCCTATGTCACATTGTAATAAGGTTCAAATGGTCAGTTGAAAATGTTGGTAACTGTACAGTTGCGGTACTAGGAAGCCGGTTATTGGATTATTGTTGCAAACTGTACTGCATGTTGCTAGGAGCAGGTATGAAGGGAAAATAAGCATTAGATAATGCTAGTTGTGGGTCAGAGTCAGAATATAGGTCGCTTCAATGTCTAGCTAATCTCTTATCAATATAATAATGATCACTTAAAAAAAAGTAGCCAAGCGCGTCTCAGACTCGGCCAGTGAGGTAAAAGTGGGATAAATTAGATAAATTTGACGCCAATATCTGTCTGTCTATCTGTGGCATCGTATTTCTCAAACGGATGGACTGATTTCGATGCGGTTTTCTGCTTTTTCTTTGCGAAGGCTCTTAGCTATGTTTGATAAAAATCAATTCAGCCGTTTTTAACCCCCGAAGCAAAAAAGGGGTGTTATAAGTTTGACCGCTATGGTCTGTGTGTCTGTATGTCTGTGTATCTGTGGCACCGTAGCTCTCAAACGGGTGGACCGATTTGAACGCGTTTTTTTTTATTTGATAGCAGGTTTTTGAGTTAATGAACTTTGATACGACAATGTCTGTCTGTCTATGACATCTTAGTAGCTCTCAAACGGTTTACTTATAGGTAGAATAACCTAACCTATTCTTTCCATGAGTAAGTAGGTGTCTTTGCATGTGGTCGTACCGTTTTACGCACTGACATGCCGTTCTCTCATGCACTCAAAAGTCGGCCGCATATGGGCGGGGCCGTGATTAACATGCAATATTCTAGATTGTGCGATAAACTAATTTTATCTACACCCATATAGTAAATCCTCAATTATGCGTTCAAAAACAATAGGTAATGACCAGCATTACGACATTGGATTCTATTATGAACACGGCTGTATCGTAATGAGATTTCATACATCATTACAGGACCGGGGGGCGCGACCACGTGCAGCAGCAGGTCGTGGGGCAGACATACCTACCTAGTTAGAGTTAATGCAGGTCATTCTCAATGGTTCTTGAACACATAGAGGATTTAATATATGGATATAGATAAAATATTGTATGCAACTGTACGTAATTAGGCCTTAAAACACTCATGTAACCCACACTCGTGTTTTAAGGACCCCTATTACGATACAGTTGCATAAAATACTATAGAGGGTTTGTACTCAAGCTTGTACATAATATAACTGAGTCCATAATAGACTCATATTAAATTCTTAAGCCCCGCGTGCACCCCTTCGCAAGTTCTCTTTACGTCCTCGCAGCGGACGGAGCGGACCCTTGAATGACTTAGTTTAGCTTACTCGTACATCGACCAACTTCATAGTTCAGTGTAAGTACTTTCATGCAGCCGATCGCTAAACCGAGTCCGTACGGTCCGCTTCGCTCGCGGTGTAAAGGGTGAAGCGTAATTTTTAACTCCCAACGCAAAAAGAGGGGTGTTATAAGTTTGACCGCTATGTGTGGCTGTCTGTCTGTCTATGGCACCGTAGCTCTTAAACCGGTGGACCGATTTGAATGCGGTTTTTTTGAACTCAGGTTTTCTAGCGATTGTTTTTAGACATGTTTCACCAAAATCGGTTCAGCCGTTTTTGAGATATTGGACTTTGAAGTGACAAAGTCGGGGGTTTTACAACTTTTTGTTGGTTAGGTTATTAAGTCGTGACGTAATTTCTGCTGCATTCGGTTTTATACAATAGTCCAGTTAATACAAAATGTATACTCATTGAATACTCTATACACGCGACTCAAAACTCTAAAATTACGCTCGTCCAGCTCCACCCTTAGTCCTATTTTTATTCTACTAAGTACCTACCAATTTTTGTTCATAACCATAATTCATTCCATCATAACTTTTTGCTCATAGATTGTGATTACCAAGGCAACTTAATTAACAGACAGTTAATCATATTTTTTGTGAATAATTCAAGCAACCCTAGAAAACATTTTTTACCCTACCGTATATTAATAATTAACACATGCGCATTCATTATTATGCGTGCTAAGCGTTATGCGTTTTAAGTGTTATGCCACTTTGACGTTATGAGAAAAATCTTAATTGTGGATAGCCTATAGTATCCAACAGTGGTCATCCTATGGCTGATATGATGTACCAAATACTAAGCTCTGATTTGGTTGTAAACAACATACAAACACCGTACACATGAGCTTTGTGCATGTAGGTGAATGTCACCGGCGCCGGCGCAGGCAAGAGCTTAGTTTACAGAGCTTTTACATCCTCAGATGCGTTACACATAAATGCACATAAAATATATTAATGAGATTTTTTTTATGTAATAGCAGACGAACGAGCATGTGATTACCATCGCCCATAGACATCCGAAGCACCATCAGGACTGCAGATGCGTTGCCAGCCTTGCAAGAAATGGTGCGTTCCGCTCGCTTTTTTTCGCTTTTGGATTTCGTTAGCATTTTTATAAAATTATGTTTAAGCATTTTTCATTTTATTATTAACTAACTAACTATTGTTTGCGACTTGGCTGCGAATAATTATTTTATCATCATCCCGTGGGAAGTATGCAGTTTTCTTGGATTAAAAGATAGGTAAGTCACTGAGTGGAAATTAAGATGAATACTGAATATATAGAGTTAATTAAAAACTTAAAACAAAAACTAATTTAATCTATGTAAACAATAATTAGGTATCTATAAGTAACGAATTGCATTGTAAATTTAAAATGGGAAATGCCACACGTTAAAACCAGATTAAATTTCAGTAAGCTGTAAAATTTTCAGCAAATTAATTGAGCATAAATGTATAGATAAACTTCACTCACCATAGCTCATTGTACATTTATGAATCATTACTGATCATTAATTATTATTAATCAGTAATTATTATTAATCATTTATTATTCATTGTTAATTATTATTTTGTATTATGTGTGTGTGCAGCTGTGTGAGTGCAGTTTCTTATTATAGGACTGGACCCGCGAAGCCCTCTTTTGTTGTAGCGGTTTCTTATCAGGACTGGACCCGCGAAGCCCTCTTATGTTGTAAGGAGGCCTGCACCATGCAGTGGGACGTATATAGGCCGAGATCATCTCCTTCGGTGTCAAAAATCAGTCAATGTTACTGTTTTATAGAATGGCAATACCTTATCTACACATTATCCTTAATCTACACTGTTGTTAGTATAAGAAGCGAAGTCACGACGCACTAGAAATCGTCTTAAAAAGGTGCGAGGTCCTCTTAAGGTTAAAGGCGCATTGGTCATTAAGGCCCTCTTAAGTGTTAGACCATTAAATCGGATTATCGCTAGCGTGTAATTTGCATTGAATAAATGAAAAAAAAAAGGAAAACAAGAGTTAATTTTGCAAGTCGTTTGGTGGTACAAATCCACTTATCTACCACACGTCAATACCGCGTATCTGCACTACGTGTAGTTTTTACAGGGAAGGTTTTACTTCATAGTTGTTTTATTTCAACGTATTTGGAGGAAAACTTGGAGGAAATTGGCTAGAGGAAAATTGGCTCATAAGTCGCCACAGTTATGATCTCTAAAGCCCTCTGCTTTATCGTGGATCCAGATCTGGGTTCAAATTAACCTTCAAACTTTATGAGTTTTTCATAATTACATGTGCGTACATTACTTTACCACAAGCTTTACGGTGAAGAAAAACATCTTGATGAAACCTGTGCAAACTTGCGATGCAAATCAATTGTGTGGAAACTTCCCAACCCGCATTGGACTAGCGTGGGGATTACGGCCCACCATCTCTTTCTGATAGGAGGCCTGTGTCCAGAAGTTGGACATAAATAGGCTGAAATAATGATGATGATAATGATGACGCAAGTTCTCACGGGTAGCTAGTATCATTTATGTTCTACTAGCTTTTACCCGCGGCTTCGCACGCGTAAACTATTCGGTCTGGTAGTTGCAATTTAAATTTTCGGGATTTTACAAAATTCCCCTGGAAATTTCCAAAATTTATATCGTGGTCTTCATTGAGGTTGTGTTGTGAATAACTGTACAAAATTCAAGACTCTAAACCCCTTTTACACGTCATATTTTTAAATACCAGCACTTTCGGAAAGACCATCATTGCCAAGAAGAATGCGACGCAAGAAGCTTGGCAGAAAGACATTTTTTCAAAATAAAATAAGTACAAATAAAATACTTAAAAACTACAGTAAGTATACAATTAAAGAAAAAATTACAAAATAATAATAACAATAATACACGGATGTATGGGGTCCCTTAGTTACAAAACTATCCCATAGAAATATCGGGATAAAAAGTAGCGTATGTGTTATTCCAGACGTCCGGCTACCTACATAACAAATTTCATGCCTCTAAGCCCAGCGGTTGTTATTTCGAGATTTTATCCCTATCCCGTGGGAATATCGGGTCAAAAAGTCACTTAAGTGTTATTCCAGATGTCCAGTTACCTACATACTAAATTTCATGACTCTAAGCCCAGCGGTTATTATTTCAAGATTTTATCCCTATCCCGTGGGAATATCGGAATAAATAGTAGCCTATGTGTTAGTCCAGAGGTCCAGCTACCTACATACCAAATTTCATGGCTCTAAGCCCAGTGGTTGTTATTTCGAGATTTTATCCCTAGTTATCCCGTAGGAATATCGGGTCAAAAAGTCACTTTAGTGTTATTCCAGATGTTCAGTTACCTACATACCAAATTTCATGACTCTAAGCCCAGCGGTTATTATTTCGAGATTTTATCCCTATCCCGTGGGAATATCGGAATAAATAGTAGCCTATGTGTTATTTCAGAGGTTCAGCTACCTACACACTAAATTTCATGGCTCTAAGCCCAGCGGTTGTTATTTCAAGATTTTATCCCTAGGTATCCCGTGAGAATATCGAGTCAAAAAGTTTCCTATGTGTTATTTCAGACATCCAACTACCTACATACCAAATTTCATGACTCTAAACCCAGCGGTTGTTATTTCGAGATTTTATCCCTATCCCGTGGGAATATCGGAATAAAAATTAGCCTATGTGTTATTCCAAAAGTCCAGCCACCTACATACTAAATTTCATGGCTCAAAGCCCAGCGGTTGTTATTTTAAGATTTTATCCCTAGGTATCCCGTGGGAATATCGGGTCAAAAAGTCACCTATGTTTTATTCCAGACGTCCAACTACCTACATACCAAATTTCATGACTCTAAGCCTAGCGGTTGTTATTTCGAGATTTTATCCCTATCCCGTGGGAATATCGGGATAAAAAGTATCCTATGTTTTAATCCAGGTTATAAACTAACTTTCCGCCAAATTTCATCCAAATCCGTCCAGCCGTTTAAGCGTGAAAAAGTAACAAACATACTCACTCACTCACTCACTCACAAACTTTCACATTTATAATATTATATAGTAGGATTTTTCTAACATGATTCAAATGACAGATGCCAAACTGACGTAACTAGAGTCCCTCCTACTGTTAAGATCAGATAAGACTTTATTTTTCAAAACACAGGCACAAACAGAAAAACACATAAACATCAAAGTACATATAACAGACCGTGAATAAAAAAGGAAGAAGACAAGTAAAACTGTTGGATAAAACCGGATTATGTATGAAAGCCATGTGTTCTGAAAGAAAGGTGCTGACTCAGCATTAAGCTGGCTCCAGACGGTGCAGACTTGTGCTGCGCAGACTGTTGCACGGACAAAAGTATGTGCGACTGACATCGTCCACACCATGCAGACATGTTAGTTGTTCTTTTAAACCATGTCTGCGCCAACTTTTTGATGCCAGATACAAAAATGCACAGATGTCGTTACAGACTTGAGACCACGTCCACACGTCCCGTTTGCAACGACTTAAGTCTGTACAGACACGCTGCGCAGACTTAAGTCTGTGCCGTGTGGACCCACCTTAAAGCTGCGGAAACCGCAGCGCTGGTATTCTGCCAGGACCCGGAGAGCCAGCTCTGTGGAATAAATAATAAGACGAAGAAAAATAATAATAGTGTTATATAAAGGAATGAATTGAGTATCTTAAAAATAATGTTTTATAGCAGGAAGGAAAAATAAATAATAAAATTAATACGTGAGAAAACAAGGTTAGGTATGATTTGGTTAGTATACGATAAAAAAAATATATACTCAAAGCAAGCGAAGCAATTAATACGGGCAAAAGGGCTAGGTATCAATTATTTTTTATGTGATATTAATAAATAAGAGAGAAGTTCAATTAAGATTGTTTTTTTGGAATCTTTTTGTATTTTTTATTTCAATTCCAAATTTTACTTTTACGGTCATCCCGTAAAACCTAAATTGAAAATACAAACTGAAATATAGATGCACAGAAAAACTAGAAAAATAAGACCAGCACTGGGAATCGAACCCAGGTCCAGGTCCTGGTCCACCAGCAGCAGTGGTGTAGCGGTATAGCACGCGGTACGAAATACCGAGGACCTGGGTTCGATGCCAAAGTGCTGGTCTTATTTTTCTGGTTTGTCTGTGCATCTATATTTCAGTTTGTGTTTTCAATTTAGAAAAGTTCAATTTTGAAAGAAATTTTGGATTTTAAATTACGAAGCGGAGGGGGTATGTAAACTATCATATGTATGCATGTATGCAAACTATCGATACTTTTGCATGTACCTAGTGCTAAAAGTGGCAATAGCATTATATGTTGGTTTAAACGTTACGCTATCGCACTGAAAGTCTTCATTTGAATTTTAAAATATAATGTCTTCAACACTTCGTCACTTTCCGACTCCGATGAACAATCTTGCAAATTAATTAATAATAGGTTCGTTTATTTTACCGATTTTATTTTAACCGATAACCCGCACCTCTAGCAATTGCGGCCTATTGAAACAACATTGTAAAGGCGTTCATTAAAGAAAGTAAGTTATTTTTTTTTTTTAAACAGTATAGGCTTGCGTTTGGCCACAATCACGCCTGATGGAAAGCGAGGATGAGGCCTACGATGGAGCACGCTTGCCTAGACTAGACTTGAAGGCGGCCAAATTGTAGTGTTCAGGAAACACAGTCGCAGGCAGGGAATTCCACTCTTTTGCTGTGCGGTTGATGAAAGAAGAGCGAATACGCTTTGTAATATAAAACAGTGCCTACGCCGTAACTTAACAATTTGTTAGCATAAGTTGAAATATTCGACAATCAGCAGTTCTAATGTGATTTAATTTTTTCTAGCATTATATCTGTTGGAAAAAATAAAAAATTAGTTACCGCCTCACAAAGTTGCACGATCATCATGTGTCATTTGAATCATGTTAGAACAAATAGAGTATAGAGAGCATTTTTCTAAGCTACAGTCAAGGTTATCGATATCTTTACTGATTGACGACTTAATCAGTATAGTTAATGTATAACTAATATTAGTTTTCCAAGGCTCGGTCAGCGACCCCGAGCCGATCTGGCAGTCCACATGTCTATCGGAGATATCAATCTATGTCTATTTAGCAATAACGTGTAGGTAGAGACAGCAGTACAAGACGCAAGCCTATACAAAAATATAGTTTAGGGTAATTTATTTGCTGGTTCTTGTGGGTTGTTCCAAATGATAACTAGGATGATACTTGACTTAATTTATTATTAACAGAGGAACACATGTTAGTATTAGTATGCGGCGACGG
The DNA here is from genome assembly GCF_025370935.1 of Choristoneura fumiferana. Taxonomy (NCBI): domain Eukaryota; kingdom Metazoa; phylum Arthropoda; class Insecta; order Lepidoptera; family Tortricidae; genus Choristoneura; species Choristoneura fumiferana. The sequence goes on from NC_133493.1 coordinate 11,803,942, forward strand.
GAGAGAGACTACTGACACAATATACGTAACAAAGTTACTTCATCATCCCAGCCTATATACGTCCCACTGCTGGGCACAGGCCTCCTCTCAGAACAAGAGAGCTTGGGCCATAGTTCCCACGCGTAACAAAGTTACTTAGTTGTGTGTATTGTGCTGCTGAGGCTACGAGACCGTTTAGCTAGCGCTGTTAGCCATATCGCAAGCTAAACAATCCTGTGTCGCTACAATAGTAAAACAATGAGTCTTTTTTTAGGGTTCCGGAGCCAAAATGGCGAAAACGGAACCCTAAAAACACCTAACGGAATTTCGCCATGTCTGGCTGTCTGTCTATCTGTCTATCTGTCTGTCCGTCGCTTTGTTCAGGGAGTATCAATGCTAGCTAGCAAGCTGTAATTTTGCACAAATATATATGTAAACTATGCCGACAAAATGGTACAATACAAAACTAAATAAAAAAATGTAGGGTACCTCCCATAGACGTAAAGTGGGGGGTGTTTTTTTTTCTCATCCAACCCTATAGTGTGGGGTATCGTTGGATAGGTCTTTAAAAACCCTTAGGGGTTTGCTGAGCCCATTTTTCGATTGCATGCAGCGAACGACTCAGTGTAATTGCCGCTTGATTCTCACGGTCCATGTTCAAAGTGACAAGCTTTGATTTATAAAATAAATACCAAATACCGAATTACTGTCGGCATATCGGTGCTGTTGCTGTCGTTACCGCCGCGAATGTGTGTCGACATCGGGCGCGGCGGGCTCGAGATCCGTGTGTGCTGACCCTACCCACATGACGCTTGCAACAACTTACTTAAGTGCAACATTGAACACTAGCTATTCAATCAACTAGCTTTATAGCGTGTAATGTTAAAACCACACAAGTAATGGCGAGAAGGATGCAGGTATCATGCGAGTTAACAACTTGAGCAACTTAGGTTTATGGCTAAAAGCGGTACCTATACTTACGCTTATTAAACTAAGTATAAACAAAATTATCATCATCACCATTTTTTTTTATTCAGTATTCAGTATTCAGTCATTTATTGCTTAAAAGAATTCCATGCAATACAATATAGTTCAATTCAGAGAATTACACTAATACAAAATTTCAAAAAGTATTCATTCTATTCTAATTTCACTACACATCTTTAGACTTCTCATAAATATTATAAATAATGTCAAAAGAGGTACAATTATAATTTACAAAATCTTCGACTGGATGGCAAACGGGCAAGTGGGTCTCCTGATGGTAAGAGGTCACCACCACCCGTAAACATCTGCAACACCAGGGGGATTGCAGATGCGTTGCCAACCTAGAGGCCTAAGATGGAAACCTCAAGTGCCAGTAATTTCACCGGCTGTCTTACTCTCCACGCCGAAACACAACAGTGCAAGCACTGCTGCTTCACGGCAGGATTAGCGAGCAAGATGGTGGTAGCAATCCGGCCGGACCTTGCACAAGGTCTTACCACCTGCAATTATTAACAGCCGGAAGACGTCCATTTTTAAACGAAGGATTCCCCCTTAGAATGACAACTTCGTCGGTTGCCGTAACTTCTGCTGCTTCTGGTTCTTGGATGCCACATCATCATCATCATCAGCCTACAGCAGACAAGATGGATGGATGTGGCTCGCCCATTACCACTTGCATATTCTTTGAGCTAGGTATGTCAAAATATATCGACGGTTGAAAGGAGAAATTGACTAAGCGACATTTTTGTGAAAATTTTGAAACATAACTCAAACGACAGAAAAATTTACTGATTTCGAACATGTACATAACTCGCACTATCTTAAAAAACTGTCGCTTAGTCAATTTTTCCTGTACCGAGCACTCGTATGTCAAAAAATCTACCAACGTTTTGGAAAAACATCATCATCATCATCTCAGCCTATATAAGTCCCACTGCAGGGCACAGGCCTCCCCTCAGAATGAGAGGGCTTGTGCAGTAGCTCCCACGCGGGCCCAGTGCGGATTGGGAACTTCACACACACCATTGAATTGCTTTCGCAGGTTTGTGCAGGTTTCCTCACGATGTTTTCCTTCACCGTAAAGCTCGTGGTAAATTTAAAATGTAATTCCGCACATGAATTTCGAAAAACTCAGAGGTGCGAGCCGGGGTTTGAACCCACGATCCTCTACTTGAGAGGCCATAGGTCAAACCACTCTGCCACCACGGCTTCAAAACATGTAGGTACTTAACATGGTGTATTTTTTTCAAAATTGATCTCCAATCCAAAGTAGGTATTTAACGCTTTGCGTGCCTTGAAGCCAGGGATTGCCAATGTAGATCGAAAGTATTTCCAACCACACGCATGACATTTATTACATTTTGTTGTTAGTTTTTTTATTGTATAACTTTTGCTATCATCACTAGTGATCTCTGTCAATGTTGTACATAGATCATCGAAGTAGAAGTTACTCATTAATCTTTTTACCCGACTGCGAAGAAGGAGGATTATGTGTTTGACGCGTATGTATGTAAGTATATAAGTTTGTATGTCTATTCCTATGTCCTCTCGTAACTACTCAACGGCTGAACCGATTTTAATAAATGATACGTCATTGGATTAGTCTTGATGATGCGAGTGACACTGGGTACATGAAATTCTTGAAAAATAAAAATGGCGAATTTTTGGCGCCAAATTGTAAGTTTTAAAAATGATTTTTATTCAAACCTATCGAGTGGGGTATCAAATGAAAGCTAATAATTAGCCCATTCTAAATATATGGGTTATAATAGTTTTAATCTACCATTTTCACAGAACTATTAAAAAAGTGTGATATAAAACAATAAAATTAAAAAATTAAAAAAAAACCCGACTGCCTTAAAAAATACAAAAAGAAGAAAACAAGTCTAGTGGGCCAGAACTTTGTTAAGTAGCTAACTTAAAGTTCAACAGTCGGGACCCATTTAAAACGTGACGCTCAAAAATTCTTACCTAATGGGTCCCGACTGTTGAACTTTAAGTTAGCTACTTAACAAAGTTCTGGCCCACTAGACTTGTTTTCTTCTTTTTGTATTTTTTAAGGCAGTCGGGTTTTTTAAATATTTTAATTTTATTGTTTTTTTATTCTTTTATTTTTTGTTGAAATCCTAAAAAACCGCTCGGTTTTATGTTCACCGTGGAAAACGAACGAAGAGATACACCCAATATTGAGGAGGTTCCAGTCAAAGTTTCTAAAATTCAATTTTGGTAATGTCCTCTCAGGTCTCAAACCACGTCAACCTACACAGAATTCTTTAAGAAGGCCAATGAGAAGACTAGAGAAAGACACAATTGGATGGAATCCAAAGATTCCAACGACCGTTGCAGACAGATAAACTATAAATAAACGTGTAGGCTGCGGCATGGAGATAAAGGATGTTTACGGATGCAGCGGACACCAAGGTTAGGGTAAGAGTCGGGGACATATCAGCAGGGTTAGTAAGGTTTCATCAATTTTTTGAACTAGAATTTTGTCGGTGTTCTCTCAAACGGATGGACCCGATTTCAATGCAGTTGTTTTGGGTGCAAGCGAGTTTCTTTGCGGTGGTTCTTAGCTATGTTTTACTAGACTGTTTCTCGCGACTCCGTCCGCAATTTTCCGAGATAAAACCATCCTATGTCTTGAACATGAAACTACTGTGAGACTCAATCATATAAAACTATATTGTCCTGGATAACTCACGTCTTAAATCGAGTTTAGCTCGACATGTTTCGGGCTAATCCGTAGTCCTTCTTCTTAGGAGCAACGCGACTGCGCGCCGCCGCTGCTATCCTCCTATCCTATCCTATCCTATGTCCTTCACCGGGACTCAAACTATCTGTATACCGAATTTCATTAAAATCGGTTCACCGGTTTAGACGTAAAGAGGTAACAAACAAACAAACAGATCTTTAAACTTTCGCATTAGTAATATTAGGGGGGGGGGGGCAGCGATTTGTGACACGAGAACAAAATAATTGCAACTTTCATAGCAATTTTTATTTATTTATAAGTTTACATTTTAGACGACCAGATGGCCTAGTGGTTAGAGAACCTGACTACGAAGCTTGAGGTCCCGGGTTCGATTCCCGTGTCGGGGCAGATATTTGTATTGAAAAATACGAATATTTGTTCTCGGTCTTGGTTTTAATATGTATTTAAGTATGTATCTATCTATATAATTATATTTATCCGTTGCTTAGTACCCATAACACAAGCTTTGCTAAGCTTACTTTGGGACTAGGTCAATTGGTGTGAATTGTCCCGTGATATTTATTTATTTATTTATTTTATTTTAGGCTTAGTACAACACCAAGACACCAAAAGCGCAAGAAACGGCTAAAGATAATATAAATCTTACTCAGGGTAAAATTTATGTGATATGATTAAAAAACGCATAACAATAGTACTTAACATGAAATTAGACATCTATTACTACGTGCAATACGTGTGACAGGGGAGTGCTAAAAATGGTCAAAATCAAAACTGGTGCGACTTGTAGGTAGGTAGTGCCACAAGAATTGAAGTGAATGATTACACACACAGCTACATGACGAACTGTAGGGCTACTACGAAATTCGAAAATCGAAGTAACGTAACGTAGCGGTAAAGATTCGTGTGCTCTGCCTACCCCATTTGGGAATACAGGCGTGATGTTTGTGTGTGTGTGTGTTTGTGTGAAGTTAGTATCGTATCGTCCCGCCGACGCTTAAAATATTGAATACGAAAGTGAGAGGACGGTACGATACGAACTTCGATTTTCGAATTTCGTAGCAGCCCTGCAGAAGGAGAATGGGTGAATGTCAAATCAAAATCCCGATGTCATTACATGACATGTTTTTGTGTGCGTAATCTCTACTCTGGTGGCATACTTAAGTATACGTAGGTACTTTATGGATGGCCCTTTTGAGGTATGGAACTTTAAAGCAGTACCTATTGTTGTTATTGCCCCCGTCTCCTCCAGCTTTAACTAATAGTTCTCAATGAGGGGACCGTGGCACCGTTGGCCCGCCGCCAGCGTCGAGATTAGCCGACTGTGTAATGCACAATTCACTGTTTTTACCGCTTCGTAATATTGCGTCTAATTGAGACTGGTTATACTATGGAGTTAAGCGAATAATCTACAAATGTCACGAAATAACAGAAAAAAAAAATTTAGTCCAGTGCTTTGAGCAAGTCCAAATCAAAAACTATGCAAAATGTCTTTTTTTTTTTCTTGTATTTACTAAGAAAGAAAATCATGGTTCTAAGGTTTTTAGCATAATTTTTATGGCATATTCTCGTATCGCATAGTATCATTTGGTATAATAATCATAAACACGTATTAAACTTTCGTGGTTTTCACTCAGTCAACCACAAACAGGACTTATCACGCTAAAACACACGAGTAATATTTACCTCGACGTTTCGATGACATTACAGTGGCCGTGGTCACGAGTAGACTGAAGTGTGGGGTGTCAAGTCTGCCTAGCAGCGCAAGTCCTTTGATATGCATTTTATTATGTGAAGTTATTATTCTCTATCTTTTACATACACCATCCCCATCCCCATCCATCCCCCATTCCCATCTTTTAGGCCGTCTTGCAGGAAAAAAAAACTAGATTTAGTAGTTAATCCAGGATTAAGCTTGACAGTTCCATACAATTTGACACTACTAAACTGAGCTTAACGCTAACTCGAGATTTATGTGTTTACTGCAAGCGGGCCTTACACTCCATAAGTACGTACGTAAGTACAGTCACCAGCATTAATATCTGCCACAGCAGAGCGTGCAAAAATATCAGACACGTCCTTCCGGCCCTAGAAATAGAGTCGTATCAGATATTTATGCACGCTTGTTGTGTCAGATATTGGTGCTGGTGACTGTACGTCCAAGCTAACGAAAAAAGAAATGAAAAGTTGAAGTCGACAGTCTCAGTGGTGCTCGTGACTTTTATGTCACACTAGGCGCACGATGTCAATAGATGTATTTGCATAGAGTTAAGGTGGCTGTGGCAGGAGGCGTGGGTGCAATTGTCTCCGCATTTCAATATGTTATCACTTGTATAATGAATGTTTCTTAACTATTGCAAGCAACTTTTGCGTAAAATTTGGTATACATCCATCCATTCACTAACGCGCGTCCCTCCGTTTAGCACAGGTATGGGTGTATCGCCGTTTCGGCAAAATATTTTTCGCCAAATTTCACTTCCCAAAAAACTTATCGCAGTTTCATTTCCCAAATGAATCTATAGCACATTTACATTCCGCATTTTATTCATTTGGTCAAATTATCATTTGGCATAATTTTACTTAGTCAAGTTCTATTACGACAAATGTTTATTAAGCAAACGTTTTCTTTTGGCTAATATTATAATCCAAAAAAATGTTTGTTCCACACGAACCAACCACAGAAACGAACTGCTACCAGAAAGGTTATAACCATGCAATATTTTGGGAAGAGTACGTTATGACAAACGATACATTTGACTGAATAATACTTGGTAATATGAAACATGACTAAATACTTATTTTTCAAACAACTTGTCAAAAAAAAATACACTCTGTAAAATTGCGATAAGTTGTTTTAGGAAATGTTTTTTTCTTTTCAAATGATAATTTGAGTAAAATATTTTGGGATGTGATACTTTGGGAAAAGTTTTTTGCCCATACATGTAATCCATCTCTACGGATTGGCGTGCAGTGGATCAATTCCAGGGTAGGCAGCTGGTAGTTTGCGCCTGGAGCAGCACGCACCCTCCTGCAGCAGGGTAGGCTACACTAACGCCGCCTACCCTCAATGCACTCCGTACCTATCTGTCAATATTTGTGCAATTTACTCTAATTTGGTTTTTAGTAGCTTTGAAACAAATAAAAAAGGTAGAAGTTCGAGTGCTGGTCACTGTCCTGCCATCTTTAATTTTATGTCATAAGCAAAAAGATTACAGTAGGACATTAATCTCAGTTTCACAGTTCTGTTATTAACAGAGTTCGGAAAGAGTGAGCTGTTTTGAGAGTTTGCATAACATGGACATACCCTGTTATTTAGTAGTGGTCCCAAGTGTAATTTTGTTATACCATGTTATAAACGAAATTATTTTTTAGACTGCTTTTCTATTACGAGTCATACTTTTTTCCTTTCTTCTCACTATGCATAAATTACTGTTCGCCTATCTTTAAGTTTTCCTTTCCTGTTTAGGTAAGCTTGAAAAGATCCCTTTTAGGGATAACTTCGCCTTTGTACTCTTTTGTTTTGTTGTTTTCTTTTGTATTATTTTTGTGTTTTATGTACAATAAAGTATTTACATACATACATACATACTTTGTTAAAACGAACACAAAGTGTTTGATCGATTTAAAAGCTTAATCAGTACTGAGGCCTAATTACCTAGGACTTGGATGCACAATCATTTATCACCACTTGTTTCTATCACATGGTATAAGACGAGGGTAAAAAGAGATGGTGAATTCGGCCTCTGATTTTGCAGTGCACTATCATTTTAATTTAATCATAATAAGTGAAGTTTTATTTTGTTCTAGTATTTATTTTTAGGGTTTATCCATATTCATATCTACATGTTACGTAATGACATAAAAATAAGAATAGCTCACCCGAATCGATCGTAATTCAAAATCTGAACGAGAATCGTTTTTTAACACCTCATAAAAGTAAGTTAATTGATTGGTTTATTACACCCCCGCTTGTTTAATAATCGGTGGATACGGATAAAAATAAAATGTATGAAGTAGGTAAGTATCTTAGCAATCAAGCAGGTGGTCTATTGCCACAGGAACAAGTATGCGACAATTGTCGTGTGCAAACTGCAAGCCGGGGCGGGCGCGCGATATGTGTCGGCGACGCGTGTTGCGACAGTGGACATTGTCACCTCATAGCGAAGGGATAGAGTAGAGGTGAGACGTACTAGGCAAAACGCGGACTGAGTCTTGCGAGTACGCGTCAACAAAAAGACTAGATCCAAATACTAGGTCCACGAGTATCTACGAGTACTTAACTCAATTGAGTCATTGCGTATACAAAATGATTTCCGTAAATACGCTCCCGTGACTGCGTACACACGTTCTAGTTTTAGTAGTATTACGAATATCGAACTACCGAATTCCACGTCACAGTTCAATTTTCACTCTTCATATAAAAACTTCCCTTCATACTTATACAGGCTTAGGACTGTAAGCAACTTTTATAAAATTTTAAATTAAAAGTGTACATAAATACTTGTTTTCAAGTTGACGGAACGTTGTCAGTCGCCGTACTCCTAAATACTTGTACGCGTAAAGAATCGCGGGCGGGAACGCGTACTCACGCGTCCAAGCCAAAACCTATTCCAAAAACCTATTCCAGTAAATACTCCTCACCTCTAGGATAGAGATGTATCGATATCGATTAACAATAATAATTATAAGTGCCTAAGGGGATACCCGGCCAAATTAACCTGTTTTTACGTGGCTTACACAAGCCGTGGTGGCCTAGTGATTTGACCTATTGCCTCTCAAGCACAGGGTCGTGGGTTCAAACCCCGCCTCGCGCATCTGAGTTTTTCAAAATGTATGTGCGAAATTAGGTACATTTGAAATTTACCACGACAATGCACAAACCTGCGGAGCAATTCAATGGTGCGTGTGAAGTTCCCAATCCGCACTGGACCCGCGTGTGAACTATGGCCCAAGCCCTCTTGTTCTGAGAGGAGGCCTGTGCCCGTATATAGGCTGGGATGGGTACGTCGCTTATAATGGGTGTTGAACGTTGTTTAACCCTTGTTACAATGCACACAGGCGATCGCTGACATCTTAGTTATCTTCTCAGACTCCAGGGAAGTGTAGGCCAGTGAGACCGAATAATCAGAACTGACATCTCATTAAAATCGCTTGAACTTACTACCTGAGATTCTCGTAATACTTTTACTTTTAATTTTGTCAAACTAGGCCTGTTATTTTTTGTGTTCAATTTTTAATTAAAAAATTGTTAAAAAGTCTTATTGTTTTACTCAAAGAATAACTTACTAGGCCTCCTTTAAGGTCAAACCTCCCCTCAAGAGGTCTGCCCTTGACACCCTTTAACCGCCATTGTCTGAATTATAAGACACAAATTATCCAGCTCATTTCGCCGCAGTCTTATAATTAAGACAAAATGTCATATAGTTTCGGTGTAGGTGGCGACACGGGCACGTACGAATGAAAACGTATTGGCGGTTAAAAGTTTAAACAATAAAGTTCCATAGACAATAATTTTAGCTTGATAATTGTTCTTTGAGCGAAGCAAGCATCACGCGTGGCTTTGCGGAGCTCGATATGAACTATTTTACACTTTTTTTAGAGCGTAATTATACGTTGGAACGTAACATGAATCCCGTCTATTAATGTATTATCACGGTGCTCACTTCAACATGATTAATACCTAATAAGTGCACATCTTCCGGTTGATGATGATGACGGTCATAAAAAGGACAGAAACAAATCGTCACTACTTTGAAAAAAATCTCGTACCTCAAATCAATACGCCAACAAATTTGACCCTTAAAACAATGTTAAGTTCACTCGGAAAGATCATCGATTTTGAGATACCAGCTTTTTTCAAAGTAGTGACGAAATATCGATATACTCGTACCACATAGTAAAGGCCATCGTCACATCCCTAAACTGAAGTTAAGGCGCGGTTGGTCGCTCGCCTTGCGTACCGACTACAGAAAAAGTTGTTGCACTTCAGCCTTCAGCCAATGCCGTGCGTGGTACACAAGGCTTTGGCTTGCAAACTGTATCACATACAGCCCAAACAAACAGTATATAACCTCTCTCCTTAAGCAGCGTTTCCACCAGAGATGTGAGGATGTGTTGCGAGCAATTTGATTTTCATTAATCAATGAAAACGCTTTATTTACCTCGCCTCGCTCCGCTCAGCTATTTCCACCAGAGAAGTGCTGTGCGAGGCGAGGCAAATGAAGCGTATTCTATTGGTTAGTGAAAAATCATAACCTAACCAACAAAAAAGCTGGAAAACATTATCATTTCAAAGTTCAATATTCAGCTCCGATTTTGATAAACATGTCTAAGAACCATCGCTAGAAAACCTGCTTTCAAACAAAAAACCGCATTCAAATCGGTTCACTTGTTTAAGAGCTACGGTGCCACAGGCAGACAGACAGACACACAAAGCGGTCAAACTTATATCACCCCTCTTTTGCGTCGGGGGTTAAAAACACATTCCTCGCAACCTCTCGCAACACATCCTCGCACTATTGGTGGAAACTCAGCTTTTAGCGTATGCGTCTTTTACAGACGAATTTTGACGCGTTGGCTGTGCACGTCTTTTGTGGCTAGACCGATGTCGATATAACCTAATCAACTTAGAAAAGCTGAAACCCCGACATTTTCATTTCAGAGTTCAATATCTCAAAAAAAAAAAGAAAAAAAATATCACGGGACAATTCACACCAATTGACCTAGTCCCAAAGTAAGCTGAGCAAAGCTTGTGTTATGGGTACTTAAGCAACGGATAAATATAATTATATAGATATAGATACATACTTAAATACATATTAAACACGCAAGACCCGAGAACAAACATTCGTATTTTTCATACAAATATCTGCCCCGACACGGGAATCGAACCCGGGACCTCAAGCTTCGTAGTCAGGTTCTCTAACCACTAGGCCATCTGGTCGTCAAAAACATCAGAACCTGTTTTTATCAAACACTAGCCGTTTACCCGCGACTCCGTCCACGTATTATTCAGTTATCGGTACCCCGCGGGAACTATGCAATTTTCCGGGATTAAGTATCCTATGTCCTTCTCCGGGACCCAATCTGTATACCGAATTTCAT
>NC_133493.1:11814861-11852671 GCF_025370935.1 Choristoneura fumiferana
ACAGATGTCGTTACAGACTTGAGACTTCACGTCCACACGTCCCATTTAAAGTCTGTGCCGTGTGGACCCACCTTAAAGCTGCGGAAACCGCAGCGCTGGTATTCTGCCAGGACCCGGAGAGCCAGCTCTGTGGAATAAATAATAAGACGAACAAAAATAATAATAGTGTTATATAAAGGAATGAATTGAGTATCTTAAGAATAATGTTTTATAGCAGGAAGGAAAAAATAATAATAAAATTAAAACGTGAGAAAACAAGGTTACGTATGATTTGGTTAATATGCGATAAAAAAATATATACTCAAAGCAGGCGAAGCAATGAATACGGGCAAACAGGGCTAGTGAAGGTATCAATAATTTTTGAGAATTTAATAAATAAAGAGAGAAGTTCAATTTTGAAAGAAAATTTAGATTTTAAATTACGAAGCGGAGCGTATGTAAACTATCATTATGTATGCATGTATGCAAACTATCGATACTTTTGCATGTACCTAGTGCTAAAAGTGGCAATAGCATATTTGTTGGTTTAAACGTTACTCTATCGCACTGAAAAGTCTTCATTTGAATTTTAAAATATAATGTCTTCAATACTTCGTCACTTTCCGACTCCGATAAAACAATCTGCAAATTAATTAATAATAGGTTCGTTTATTTTACCGATTTTATTTTAACCGATAATTTAACCCTCACCTCTAGCAATTGCGGCCTATTGAAACAACATTTTAAAGGCGTTCATTAAAGAAAGTAAGTTAATTTTTTTTTTTTTAAACAGTATAGGCTTGCGTTTGGCCACAATCACGCCTGATGGAAAGCGAGGATGAGGCCTACGATGGAGCACGCTTGCCTAGTAAATGCTCATTCACCCTAGACTGAAGGCGGCCAAATTGTAGTGTTCAGGAAACACAGTCGCAGACAAGGAATTCCACTCTTTTGCTGTGCGGTTGATGAAGGAAGAGCGAAAACGCTTTGTAATATAAAACAGTGCCTACGCCGTTAGCATGAGTTTGAAATATTCGACAATCAGCAGTTCTAATGTGATTTCATTTTTTCAAGCATTATATCTGTTGGAAAAAATGAAAAATTAGTTACCGCCTCACAAAGTTGCACAATCATCATGTGTCATTTGAATCATGTTAGAACAAATAGAGTAGAGAGCATTTTTCTAAGCTATAGTCAAGGTTATCGATATCTTTACTGATTATGACGACTTAATCAGTATAGTTAATGTATAACTAATATTAGTTTTCCAAGGCTCGGTCAGCGACCCCGAGCCGATCTGGCAGTCCACATGTCTATCGGAGATATCAATCTATGTCTATTTAGCAATAACGTGTAGGTAGAGACAGCAGTACAAGACGCAAGCCTATACAAAAATATAGTTTAGAGTAATGTATTTGCTGGGTCTTGTGGGTTGTTCCAAATGATAACTAGGATGATTAATTGACTTTATTTATTATTAACAGAGGAACACATGTTAGTATTAGTATGCGGTGACGGGAGAGAGACTACTGACACAATATACGTAACAAAGTTACTTCATCATCCCAGCCTATATACGTCCCACTGCTGGGCACAGGCCTCCTCACAGACAAGAGAGCTTGGGCCATAGTTCCCACGCGTAACAAAGTTACTTAGTTGTGTGTATTGTGCTACTGAGGCTACGAGACCGTTTAGCTAGCGCTGTTAGCCATATCGTAAGCTAAACAATCCAATGTCGCTACAATAGTAAAACAATGAGTCTTTTTTAGGGTTCCGGAAAACGGAACCCTTGTAATTTCGCCATGTCTGGCTGTCTGTCTATCTGTCTGTCCGTCGCTTTGTTCAGGGACTATCAATGGTAGCTAGCAAGCTGTAATTTTGCACAAATATATATGTAAACTATGCCGACAAAAATGGTACAATACAAAACTAAATAAAAAAAATGTAGGGTACCTCCATAGACGTAAAGTGAGGGTGATTTTTTTTTCTCATCAACCCTATAGTATGGGGTATCGTTGGATAGGTCTTTAAAAACCCTTAGGGGTTTGCTGAGCCCATTTTTCGATTGCATGCAGCAAACGACTCAGTGTAATTGCCGCTTGATTCTCACGGTCCAGTTCAAAGTGACAAGCTTTGATTTATAAAATAAATACCAAATACCGAATTACTGTCGGCATATCGGTGCTGTTGCTGTCGTTACCGCCGCGAATGTGTGTCGACATCGGGCGCGGCGGGCTCGAGATCCGTGTGTGCTGACCCTACCCACATGACGCTTGCAACAACTTACTTAAGTGCAACATTGAACACTAGCTATTCAATCAACTAGCTTTATAGCGTGTAATGTTAAAACCACACAAGTAATGGCGAGAAGGATGCAGGTATCATGCGAGTTAACAACTTGAGCAACTTTATGGTTTTATGGCTAAAAAGCGGTACCTATACTTACGCTTATTAAACTAAGTATAAACAAAATTATCATCATCACCATTTTTTTTCTTCAGTATTCAGTATTCAGTGTTCAGTCATTTATTGCTTAAAGAATTCCATGCAATACAATATAGTTCAATTCAGAGAATTACACTAATACAAAATTTCAAAAAGTATTCATTCTATTCTAATTTCACTACACATCTTTAGACTTCTCATAAAATATTAATAAATAATGTCAAAAGAGGTACAATTATAATTTACAAAATCTCGACTGGATGGCAAACGGGCAAGTGGGTCTCCTGATGGTAAGAGGTCACCACCACCCGTAAACATCTGCAACACCAGGGGGATTGCAGATGCGTTGCCAACCTAGAGGCCTAAGATGGAAACCTCAAGTGCCAGTAATTTCACCGGCTGTCTTACTCTCCACGCCGAAACACAACAGTGCAAGCACTGCTGCTTCACGGCAGGATTAGCGAGCAAGATGGTGTGAGCAATCCGGCCGGACCTTGCACAAGGCCTTACCACCTGCAATTATTAACAGCCGGAAGACGTCCATTATTAAACGAAGGATTCCCCTTAGAATGACAACTGCTTCTGCTTCTTGGATGCCACATCATCATCATCATCAGCCTACAGCAGACAAGATGGATGGATGTGGTTCGCTCATTGCCACTTGCATATTCTTTGAGCTAGGTATGTCAAAATATATCGACGGTTGAAAGGAAAATTGACTAAGCGACATTTTTGTGAAAATTTGAGAACGTAACTCAAACGACAGAAAAAATTTACTGATTCCGAACATGTACATAACTCGCACTATCTTAATCAACTGTCGCTTAGTCAATTTTTCCTGTAACGAGCACTCATATGTCAAAAAAATCTACCAACGTTTTGGAAAAAAACATCATCATCATCTCAGCCTATATACGTCCCACTGCAGGGCACAAGCCTCCCTCAGAATGAGAGGGCTTGGCAGTAGTTCCCACGCGGGCCCAGTGCGGATTGGGAACTTCACACACACCATTGAATTGTTTTCGCAGGTTTGTGCAGGTTTCCTCACGATGTTTTCCTTCACCGTAAAGCTCGTGGTAAATTTAAAATGTAATTTTGCACATGAATTTCCAAATATAAATAATAATACATTATTCATAGCTAAATTAAAAAACAGATCTATTAGAAAAATGTTATTATTTCTACTAAGGAATTTATGGATGAATGAAAATATCATTGAATTTAAATTATATCATATTATTATACGCATTTTTGTAAACAGGATATTATTGTGCCATAATAGTTTATAACAGTCTAATTTAATTTATAGCATAATGTAACCGTAGTTTTTAAGCTTTAATGCAAGTACGTGGGATGTCTTACTTTTTAGTTGCCTAATAGCATTAGATAACATTATTATAAATGTGGCTATACCCTACCAGGGTGCATAATATTGTAAGACTTATTAGAATAAGGCCTTATGTAAGTATTTTATGTTTTTTGCCAAATAAATAAATAAATACTAAAACTCAGAGGTGCGAGCCGGGGTTTGAACCCACGATCCTGTACTTGAGAGGCCATAGGTCAAACCACTCTGCCACCACGGCTTCAAAACATGTAGGTACTTAACATGGTATATTTTTTTCAAAATTGATCTCCAATCCAAAGTATTTAACGCCTTGCGTGCCTTGAAGCCAGGGATTGCCAATGTAGATCGAAAGTATTTCCAACCACACGCATGACATTTATTACATTTTGTTGTTAGTTTTTTTTATTGTATAACTTTTGCTATCATCACTAGTGATCTCTGAAAATGTTGTACGTAGATCACCGAAGTAGAAGTTACTCATAAATCTTTTTTACTCCATTATTTTTGGTTGAAATCCTAAAAACCGCTCGGTTTTATGTTCACCATGGAAAACGAACGAAGAGATACACCCAATATTGAGGAGGTTCCAGTCAAAGCTTCTAAAATTCAATTTTGGTAATGTCCTCTCAGGTCTCAGACCACGTCAACCAACCTACCAGACCACGTCAACCTACACAGAATTCTTTAAGAAGGCCAATGAGAAGACTAGAGAAAGACACAATTGGATGGAATCCAAAGATTCCAACGACCGTTGCAGACAGATAAACTATAAATAAACGTGTAGGCTGCGGCATGGAGATAAAGGATGTTTACGGATGCAGCGGACACCAAGGTTAGGGTAAGAGTCGGGGACATATCAGCAGGGTTAGTAAGGTTTTATCAATTTTTTGTACTAGAATTTTGTCGGTGTTCTCTCAAACGGATGGACCGATTTCAATGCAGTTGTTTTGGGTGCAAGCGAGTTTCTTTGCGGTGGTTCTTAGCTATGTTTCACTAGACTGTTTCTCGCGACTCCGTCCGCAATTTTCCGAGATAAAACCATCCTATGTCTTGAACATGAAACTACTGTGAGACTCAATCATATAAAACTATATTGTCCTGGATAACTCACGTCTTAAATCGAGTTTAGCTCGACATGTTTCGGGCTAATCCGTAGTCCTTCTTCTTAGGAGCAACGCGACTGCGCGCCGCCGCTGCTATCCTCCTAACCTATCCTATGTCCTTCACCGGGACTCAAACTATCTGTATACCGAATTTCATTAAAATTGGTTCACCGGTTTAGACGTGATGAGGCAACAAACAAACAAACAGATCTTTAAACTTTCGCATCAGTAATATTAGGGGGGGGGGCACACGACACGAACAGAACAAATAATTGCAACTTTCATAGCAATTTTTACATTTTAGGCTTAGTACAACACCAAGACACCAAAAGCGCAAGAAATGGCTAAAGATAATATAAATCTTACTCAGGGTAAAACTTATGTGTTATGATTAAAAAACGCAAAACAATAGTAACATGAAATTAGACATCTATTACTACGTGCAATACGTGTGACAGGGGGGAGTGCTAAAAATGGTCAAAATCAAAACTGGTGCGACTTGTAGGTAGGTAGTGCCACAAGAATTGAAGTGAATGATTACACACACAGCTACATGACGAACTGTAGGGCTACTACGAAATTCGAAAATCGAAGTAACGTAACGTAGCGGTAAAGATTCGTGTGCTCTGCCTACCCCATTTGGGAATACAGGCGTGATGTTTGTGTGTGTGTGTGTTTGTGTGAAGTTAGTATCGTATCGTCCCGCCGACGCTTAAAATATTGAATACGAAAGTGAGAGGGACGGTACGATACGAACTTCGATTTTCGAATTTCGTAGCAGCCCTGCAGAAGGAGAATGGGTGAATGTCAAATCAAAATCCCGATGTCATTACATGACATCTTTTTGTGTGCGTAATCTCTACTCTGGTGGCATACTTAAGTATACGTAGGTACTTTATGGATGGCCCTTTTGAGGTATGGAACTTTAAAGCAGTACCTATTGTTGTTATTGCCCCCGTCTCCTCCAGCTTTAACTAATAGTTCTCAATGAGGGGACCGTGGCACCGTTGGCCCGCCGCCAGCGTCGAGATTAGCCGACTGTGTAATGCACAATTCACTGTTTTTACCGCTTCGTAATATTGCGTGTAATTGAGACTGGTTATACTATGGAGTTAAGCGAAATAACAGAAAAAAATATTTAGCCCAGTGCTTTGAGCAAGTCCAAATCAAAAACTATGCAAACTGTCTTCTTTTTTTTCTTGTATTTACTAAGAAAGAAAATCATGGTTTTAAGGTTTTTAGCATAATTTTTATGGCATATTCTCGTATCGCATAGTATCATTTGGTATAATAATCATAAACACGTATTAAACTTTCGTGGTTTTCACTCAGTCAACCACAAACAGGACTTATCACGCTAAAACACTCGACATTTCGATCACATTACAGTGGCCGTGGTCACGAGTAGACTGAAGTGTGGGGTGTCAAGTCTGCCTAGCAGCGCAAGTCCTTTGATATGCATTTTATTATGTGAAGTTATTATTCTCTATCTAATACCTCTCCACAGGCACTTTTACATACACCATCCCCATCCCCATCCATCCCCCCCATTCCCATCTTTTAGGCCGTCTTGCAGGAAAAAAAAATCTAGATTTAGTAGTTAATCCAGGATTAAGCTTGACAGTTCCATACAATTTTACACTACTAAACTGAGCTTAACGCTAACTCGAGATTTATGTGTTTACTGCCAGTGGGCCTTACACTACATAAGTACGTACGTAAGTACAGTCACCAGCATTAATATCTGCCACAGCAGAGCGTGCAAAAATATCAGACACGTCCTTCCAGCCCTAGAAATAGAGTCGTATCAGATATTTATGCACGCTTGTTGTGTCAGATATTGGTGCTGGTGACTGTACGTCCAAGCTAACGAAAAAAGAAATGAAAAGTTGAAGTCGACAGTCTCAGTGGTGCTCGTGACTTTTATGTGACACTAGGCGCACGATGTCAATAGATGTATTTGCATAGAGTTAAGGTGGCTGTGGCAGGAGGCGTGGGTGCAATTGTCTCCGCATTTCAATATGTTATCACTTGTATAATGAATGTTTCTTAACTATTGCAAGCAACTTATGCGTAAAATTTGGTATACATCCATTCATTCACTAACGCGCGTCCCTCCGTTTAGCACAGGCATGAATATCTGTATGGGTGTATCGCCGTTTCGGCAAAATATTTTTCGCCAAATTTCACTTCCCAAAAAACTTATCGCAGTTTCATTTCCCAAATGAATCTATAGCACATTTACATTCCGCATTTTATTCATTTGGTCAAATTATCATTTGGCATAGTTTTTCTTAGTCAAGTTTCTATTACGACAAATGTTTATTAAGCAAACGTTTTCTTTGGCTAATATTATAATCCAAAAAAATGATTGTTCCATGAACTTCGCACACGAACCAACCACAGAAACGAACTGCTACCAGAAAAGTAATAACCATGCAATATTTTGGGAAGAGTACGTTATGCCAAGCGATACATTTGACTAAATAATACTTGGTAATATGAAACATGACTAAATAATTATTTTTGAAACAATTTGTCAAAAAAAATACAAACTGTAAAATTGCGATAAGTTGTTTTAGGATTTTTTTTTTCAAATGATAATTTGAGTAAAATATTTTGGGATGTGATACTTTGGGAAAAGTTTTTTGCCCATACATGTAATCCATCTCTACGGATTGGCGTGCAGTGGATCAATTCCAGGGTAGGCAGCTGGTAGTTTGCGCCTGGAGCAGCACGCACCCTCCTGCAGCAGGGTAGGCTACACTAGCGCCGCCTACCCTCAATGCACTCCGTACACTATCTGTCAATATTTGTGCAATTTACTCTAAAATTTGGTTTTTAGTAGCTTTGAAACAAATAAAAAAAGGTAGAAGTTCGAGTGCTGGTCACTGTCCTGCCATCTTTAATTTTATGTCATAATCAATAAAGGTTACAGTAGGACATTAATCTCAGTTTCACAGTTCTGTTATTAACAGAGTTCGGAAAGAGTGAGCTGTTTTGAGAGTTTGCATAACATGGACACTACCCTGTTATTTAGTAGTGTCCCATCAGTGTAATTTTGTTATACCATGTTATAAACGAAATTATTTTTTAGACTGCTTTTCTATTACGAGTCTATCTTTTTTTCCTTTCTTTTCACTATGCATAAAAATTACTGTTCGCCTATCTTTAAGTTTTCCTTTCCTGTGGTTAGGTTTAGCTTGAAAAGATCCCTTTTAGGGATAACTTCGCCTTTGTACTCTTTTGTTTGTTGTTTTCTTTTTGTATTATTTTTGTGTTTTATGTACAATGAAGTATTTACATACATACATACATACATACTTTGTTTAAAAACGAACACAAAGTGTTTGATCGATTTAAAAGACTAATCAGTACTAAGCCTAATTTACTTAGCACTTGGATGCACAATCGTTTATCACCACTTGTTTCTATCACATGGTATAAGACGAGGGTAAAAAGAGATGGTGAATTCGGCCCCTGATTTTACAGTGCACTATCATTTTAGTTTAATCATAATAAGTGAAGTTTTATGTTGTTCTAGTATTTATTTTTAGGGTGTATCCATATTAATATCTACATGTTACAATAATGACATAAAAATAAGAATAGCTCACCCGAATCGATCGTTAATTCAAAATCTGAGCGAGAATCGTTTTTTAACACCATGAGTTAATTGATTGGTTTATTACACCCCCGCTTGTTTAATAATCGGAGGATACGGATAAAAAATAAAATGTATGAAGTAGGTAAGTATCGTAGCAATCAAGCAGGTGGTTCTATTGCCACAGGAACAAGTATGCGACAAATGTCGTGTGCAAACTGCAAGCCGGGGCGGGCGCGCGATATGTGTCGGCGACGCGTGTTGCGGACAGTGGACATTGTCACCTCATAGCGAAGGATAGAGTAGAGGTGAGAACGTACTGAGGCAAAAACGCGGACTGAGTTCTTGCGAGTACGCGTCAACAAAAAGACTAGATCCAAATACTAGGTCCACGAGTATTTACGAGTACTTAACTCAATCGAGTCATTGCGTATATACAAAATTATTCCGTAAATGCGCGTCCGTGATTGCGTATACACACGTTCTAGTTTAGTAAGTATAGTTACGAATATCGAACTACCGAATTCCACGTCACAGTTCAATTTTCACTCTTTTCATTACATAAAATTCCCTTCATCTTATACAGGCTTAGAGTAGAGCATGTAAGTTTTTATAAAATTTCAATTAAAAAGTGTACATAAATACTTGTTTTCAAGTGATGACACGGGTTGTCAGTCGCCGTACTCCTAAATACTTGTACGCTAAAAGAATCGCGGGCGGGAACGCGTACTCACGCGTCCAAGCTAAAACCTATTCCAAAAACCTATTCCAGTAAATACTCCTCACCTCTAGGATAGAGATGTATCGATATCGATTAACAATTAGTAAGTGCCTAAAGGGATACACGGCCAAATTAACCTGTTTTTACGTGGCTTACACAAGCCGTGGTGGCCTAGTGGTTTGACCTATTGCCTCTCAAGCACAGGGTCGTGGGTTCAAACCCCGCCTCGCGCGTCTGAGTTTTTCAAAATGTATGTGCGAAATTAGGTACATTTGAAATTTACCACGACAATGCACAACCTGCGGAGCAATTCAATGGTGCATTTGAAGTTTCCCAATCCGCACTGGACCCGCGTGGTGAACTATGGCCCAAGCCCTCTTGTTCTGAAGGAGCCTGTGCAGCAGTGGGACGTACAATAGGCTGGGATGCTAGGCTTGAACGTTGTTTAACCTAAGACAAAATTATCCAGCTCATTTCGCCGCAGTCTTATAATTAAGACAAAATGTCATATAGTTTCGGTGTAGGTGGCGACACGGGCACGTACGAATGAAAACGTATTGGCGGTTAAAAGTTTAAACAATAAAGTTCCATAGACAATAATTTTAGCTTAATAATTGTTCTTTGAGCGAAGCAAGAATGCAGACTTTAAAATAAAACAAAACTAATTATATTGAATCACGCGTGGCTTTGCGGAGCTCGATATAAACTATTTTACACTTTTTTTAGAGCGTAATTATACGTTGGAACGTAACATGAATCCCGTCTATTAATGTATTATCACGGTGCTCACTTCAACGTGATTAATAATAAGTGTACGTCTTCCGCTTGATGATGATGACGGTCATAAAAAGGACAGAAACAAATCGTCACTACTTTGAAAAAAATCTCGTACCTCAAATCAATACGCCAACAAATTTGACCCTTAAAACAATGTTAAGTTCACTCGGAAAGATCATCGATTTTGAGATACCAGCTTTTTTCAAAGTAGTGACGAAATATCGATATACTCGTACCACATAGTAAAGGCCATCGTCACATCCCTAAACTGAAGTTAAGGCGCGGTTGGTCGCTCGCCTTGCGTACCGACTACAGAAAAAGTTGTTGCACTTCAGCCTTCAGCCAATGCCGTGCGTGGTACACAAGGCTTGCTTGCAAACTGTATCACATACAGCCCAACACCAGTATATAACCTCTCTCCTTAAGCAGCGTTCCACCAGAGATGTGAGAGAGGAGGATGTGTTGCGAGCAAATGTGATTTTCATTAACCAATGAAAACGCTTTATTTACCTCGCTCGCTCCGCTCAGCTATTTCCACCAGAGAAGTGCTGTGCGAGGCGAGGCAAATGAAGCGTATTCTATTGGTTAGTGAAAAATCATAACCTAACCAACAAAAAAGCTGGAAAACATTATCATTTCAAAGTTCAATATCTCAAAAACAGCTGAACCGATTTTAATAAAACATGTCTAAGAACCATCGCTAGAAAACCTGCTTTCAAACAAAAAACCGCATTCAAATCGGTTCACTTGTTTAAGAGCTACGGTGCCACAGGCAGACAGACAGACACACAAAGCGGTCAAACTTATATCACCCCTCTTTTGCGTCGGGGGTTAAAAACACATTCCTCGCAACCTCTCGCAACACATCCTCGCACTATTGGTGGAAACTCAGCTTTTAGCGTATGCGTCTTTTACAGACGAATTTTGACGCGTTGGCTGTGCACGTCTTTTGTGGCTAGACCGATGTCGATATAACCTAATCAACTTAGAAAAGCTGAAACCCCGACATTTTCATTTCAGAGTTCAATATCTCAAAAAAAAAAAAAAAAAAAATATCACGGACAATTCACACCAATTGACCTAGTCCCAAAGTAAGCTGAGCAAAGCTTGTGTTATGGGTACTTAAGCAACGGATAAATATAATTATATAGATATAGATACATACTTAAATACATATTAAACACGCAAGAGCCGAGAACAAACATTCGTATTTTTCATACAAATATCTGCCCCGACACGGGAATCGAACCCGGGACCTCAAGCTTCGTAGTCAGGTTCTCTAACCACTAGGCCATCTGGGCCCAATTGCATAATAAAGTACAAGCTAATAGTATTAGTGAATTTCAATACAAAATCGCTAATAAATTAGCTTGTACTTTGTTATGCAATCGGGCCCAGGTCGTCAAAAACATCAGAACCTGTTTTTATCAAACACTAGCCGTTATCCGTCCGAGTATAATTCTGTTATCGGTACCCCGCGGGAACTATGCAATTTTCCGGGATTAAGTATCCTATGTCCTTCTCCGGGACCCAATCTGTATACCGAATTTCATCTAAATCGGCTTAATGGTTTAGACGTTCTTATTTTTCATACAAATATCTGCGCCCACCGGGGTCGAACCCGGGACCTCAAGCTCAAGTCAAGGTCTCTAACTACTGGGCTATTTGGCTGTCAAACAGTCGTCAACAGTTATTTTAACAGTTTGTAAAACCCTGAATAACCTTACTATATGATACATTTAAGAAGATTACCTTTAAATCGAAACTAACATCCTGTTATTAAACTAGAAACATGATCGATCGTACTTATATTTTAATTTTATTCCAGTGACATTGAAATAAAAATTATGTTCTTAATTTATGTATTTATATGGTTTATTATTTTGCCAAATTTATCATGGTGGGCGTTAACGGTGTTAATTGAGGTCGATTGTTGTTAGTTCCGTTCCATTTTATGTCTAACTTCAAAGAAAGAGGTTCTCAATTCAGTTTTCTTTTTGATATTTGTTACATCAGAACTCCATCATTTATTATGATTAGTATCAGAGCAATTCTTCTTTAGGAAGCTCAAAGTCACTCAAAGGGCTATGGAGAGGGCTATGCTCGGGGTTTCTCTGCGGGATAGAATCAGAAATGATGATATCCGCAGTAGAACTAAGGTTACCGACATAGCCCGAAGAATAGCGAAACTGAAGTGGCAATGGGCGGGGCACATTGCTCGCAAGACTGATGGCAGAAGGTTCGAATGGCGTCCGCGGACCGGGAGAGGAGCTGTCGGTAGGCCTCCAACAAGATGGAGCGACGACCTGGTTAAGATCGCGGGATCACGGTGGATGCGAAAAGCACAAGACCGGTCTGAGTGGAGAGCCTTGGGGGAGGCCTTTGTCCAGCAGTGGACGTCTTTCGGCTGACATGATGATGATGAGTATCAGAGCGACCGAGCATTCCTCGGGTTAAAACTCGTTAATAAGCGTTTTCTCAGAGAAAACCCCTACAATCCCAATTTCATCGAAAGCGTTAGAGCCGTTTCCGAGATGCCCGAAATATATATAAAAATTGCTCGTTTAAAGGTATTAGATAGATAGATGAACTGATTAGCTTTGGCTCGCAAATCCATCTGCGAAAATTGTTTGTTGCAATCCCGCGGGAATTATGTCATTTTCCGGGATAAAAACTATCCTATATCCTTCACAGGATCTCGAACTATCATCATACTCATTTAATACAATAATTGATTGACATTTCGGGTGCGTATTCGATTGATATCCTACTTTTCCATATGGAAAAGCTTCAGCGCTAAATCGACATATCTTGCCGTCCCGCTGTTACTTATATTATTTAGGTCGAGAGTGAGAGAGAGGTACTTAAAAACTTCGTTTTTCGAATTTGACTAATATTATAAACGCGACCTTTGTACCTTTTTTTTGTCAATCTTTAAACCTAAAATTGCTAAAAGTGGCTCCGAAGCGGTAACGTTTCGTGTGCTCTGCCTACCCCATTTGGGAATACAGGCGTGATGTTTGTGTGTGTGTGTGTGTGTGTATAAACGCGAAAGTTTGTAAGTCTGTAAGTAACAGCCTATTCACTCTAGCCTTGCAGAGCCCTAGATTGTATTTATCCGGAAATACAAATAACGGGAGTGAATTCCATTCCTTAGCAGTATACAGATAGTTTGAGTCCCGGAGAAGGACTAGTATAGTTGTTATCCCGGAATTTGCATAGTTCCCACGGGATAGCGATAGCCGTGCCCTTAGTGTAAGTTTTCGGTTACAAAATACGTCTCGATCGCGTTCGCGTTAAAATCTCAATTTGTATGGAAACACGAACATCGCAAACGTTCCGCTAGAGGCGCTGTTCGTGTTTGCATACAAATTGAGATTTTAACGCAAACGCGATCGAGACGTATTTTGTAACCGAAAACTTACACTAAGGGCACCGAACGGAATCGCGGGCAGATGAATATAGGGCTGTCAAACGCGAAATTTATGGCGATTATGGGATGACAATCAATTACGGGTATTATAAACTAAATCATTGGTTGAACAGAAGGATTAATGGCCAATCGTTGGCCTGAGTCACGACGTGTGTCACAGACCCGTACACCTTGTCGCCGCGGTGACCACGGCTTTGGTAGTAATGGGGATTTTTTCAAATTCAAATGTTAAACTCTGTTGTATATGTGACTCGTATGGCCAAGTGGTTAGAGAACCTGACTACAAAGCTTAAGTCCCGGGTTCGATTCCCGCCCGAGGCAGATATTTGTATGAATAATATGAATGTTTGTTCTCGGTTCTTGGATGTTTACCTAATATGTATTTATCTACCTATATAAGTATGTTTATCCGTTGCCTAGTATCCATAGTACAAGCTTTGCTTCGTTTGGGACTAGGTCAATTGGTGTCAAGTGTCCCATGATATTTATTTATATTATATTTGATTTAACATAAATCTTATGATTAGGTAACCTACGAAATACAATAATGTTTTCACACACAATATTAAAATTGATTACAAATGGTCGTATAATATCGTCATCGTCGTCTGAGCCTATATATTTACGTCCCAACTCCCACTGCTGGTCACAGGCCTCCTCTCAGATTGAGAGGGCTTTTGCCGTAGTTCCCACGTGGGCCCAGTGCGGTTGTATAAATGATTCGATTTAAAACAACTATAAGGTGGTTCTTAATTTCATAGGTTTCGTATAAAGTAGACATCCTACAAAGTACTAATTAATATTACAAAAGTGAAAATTTGTGAAGATGTTTGAATGTTTGTTACTCAGTCACGCAATAACGGCGGAACCGATTTAAATGAAATTCGGTATACAAATAGTTTGAGTCCCGGGGAAGGGCATTGGATAGTTTTTATCCCGGAAAATTGCATAGTTCCCGCGGGATATCCATAAACGAATTCTACGCGGACTATGGGCGGCGATGGATTGTTATTGATTGTATGACTATGACCACGCAAAAAACTTTTTAGGGAGTAGTTCGATTTTGATAATCCTTTTTTTATTGGATATACCTTGAAGTTGGTCCCATATAAATGTGGAAAAAATATCCTACCCTAAGGGTCGGAAAAAATTATGAAATAAAAACTTTTTAATGAAAAAAATTAAACCACCGAAAAAACTAAAAAGCAAAAAATAATAAACCAATTTTTTATTCAATCTAGGTACCAGTTTGAAGTTGGTGACTCAGCACTAGCCAGCAGGAGTAGACCTATAGTCGTCTGCCTGATGGGTTTCTATCACCCCTGCTGGTTCACGCTGAGTTTAGTTTATTATTTTTTGCTTTTCAGTTTTTTCGGCGGTTTAATTTTTTTGTTATTTCATAGAATGGTCAACCTACATGTGCGATACACATACGTTTCGTGTGCACACATAAACGTGTATGTGTGTATATGTATGGAGCGCAGAAAGCACATCGTATGTCGGTCAAGTGCAACGTGCTTTAAGTTGTGCCGAGAACATATTGAATTCCAGTTACGCGCATATGTTAAAACAGGCAGGTACGCTGAAAAAATGTGCTCAAAATGTACCTACTATTTAGTACAGTCACCAGCATCAATATCTGACACAACACAGCGTGCATAAATATATGATACGACTCTATTTCTAGGGACGATAGGACGTGTCAGATATTTTCGCACACTCCTGTGGCAGATATTAAATGTATGTGACCTGTACCATCTTTAAAAATAATTTGTACCGCTCCGTACATGAAGTAACTACAATGGAGGTACCATCAGCCAAATAAGTGGTCTATCAATTTTTAAACAAGTTCCTATCAAATGAATATGTCGCTAAAGTTGAATTTTCAAGTTGACAGACACGTTTATTTGCATTAACTTTAGGGTGGTAGACCATATATTTGGCTGATGGAACATACACTCGCCGTTCTGAGTCAGAATGCGGCAGATGTTTACTAGGGCCTATTTTCGCCTAAACCGGAAGTTGTCTTCTCAGTCTGCCACAACTTTAACACTCCTGCCTGCCCCAATCAAGGATGTCGCGAACTTACGTAGGTATGTTACTTTAGTAAGGACAGCACCTCGCCGCCGGCTGTGTATAGCGACCGACCTTTAGCGACAAGAGCGACATGTCGGATTACATAATATATCAATTTAACTATTTGTTAACTCTCTCACTGAGAGTGCGGCTTACTTTTTTTAAGACAGTCAAGATTTTGTTTGTATGCGATCAGGCCGTGCT
This sequence comes from Choristoneura fumiferana, assembly GCF_025370935.1. Lineage (NCBI taxonomy): Eukaryota > Metazoa > Arthropoda > Insecta > Lepidoptera > Tortricidae > Choristoneura > Choristoneura fumiferana. The sequence goes on from NC_133493.1 coordinate 11,830,552, forward strand.
ACAGTTGACCTTCTCACTCTGTGTCCGGATGGATTTGATGGGGTCAATAGGAAAAAGGATATGAGTTAAAAAAAAAGTAAAATGACATTTTTACACTCATTGGTTTAAAACACATTATGCGTCACGGCAATTAGGGGATGAGTCAAATTTTTTTTGAGTCCATTCTACATGTCACCTCTGTGAGAGGAGCTTCTCTGGAGGAACAGTTGATATTCAAGCGAAAGGAGTTCTACATTGGATAGTTCGCCATTCCTATCTAACTTCCTTTCTCAATTGTAAAGTAGGTACCTATTCTGATGATATTTATTCTCTTTAGACTTCGCCAGTGCGAAGGAATTAAGTACCTTTCTTCTACAAATCCGTCCTACCTACCTACTACTTCCGTTGACAGCCAGTCCTAAAAATAACAAACGAGCGTCACGATTCCAATCCAACTGTACGCTACTTTCTCGTTGGCATGTCTGATGGCGCTTACGTGGATGCTGCGGCGTGTACTTGTTACCATTGTTACGTCATTTACCGTTTTGATGGTCAACAACCGCTACCACTTTCACTTTCGCCACTGACTCTGTAACCCACCCGCAGCGACATCTGTTATTTATATGAGTAAAAATTTCAGCGCCATCTGTCGTCGAGTAGCGTAACTAATAAGTTTCAAGTTTCGCATGCTGATATTTCACTAAGCCGCTAGAGTGTTGCGAATTTTCCCCATACAGTTTTAAGCAATTAATTACGAAATCGCTAATTAAATTGATCAGAAAGTTGAACGCCTATTATAGACATGCCAAAATACATTGCCTTCGTCGCTAGCTACGGAATATGCCATTGGATGACAACAGCTACGAGTGCAATGAACTCTTTTGAATGACGTTATTTTATAGAATGCAGCTACAATTTTCGCAGCATGCGCATGGGATTGCCCGAGTCTATATTGGAGTCGGTTGGAGAGGGATCGGAGGGGCCCCGCATCGGGCGCAGGACGGCACTGGGTGATGGATCCCCCCAGTACCTAGCGACTGTGCCCGAAGCCCGATACCCTGGTGACACTTTATAGGACGGACAATCCTTTTGCTGCATGCAGAAGTAACCAAAAATTAAACAATAAAAATAAAAGATCTGTGGTGAGTTCGAATCACCAATTAAGAAAACTTTTTTTTTTTCAAAAAAATACAAAGTAAGAACGTTTTTATGAAATTTTACTAGTAAGTTTCTATGGTAGCGAAACACGATTGCAATTATATATTTTTTTTTTTGATTGTAGTTATTTTATATAGAAATAGAACGCAGTAACATCACTTCTTCGAGTCACACTTGTCACAGTGAAAAGCATAGTTAGTGAAAGTTGGTTTATGGATTGAACGGTTGCAACGTAATAGGTAGTAATAAAATAACAGACTCCAAACATGTAATAAGTACTAAGACTTATTCTTAGTGCTTAATGCCAAAAAAGGGTTTAATGAACTTTAAAACGCATTTTTTGGAAATTCCCACGGGATTAAAACCCCCCCAATTTCAATTCAACTGCCGGATCTAATAGTTTCCGAGTTACAAAAAAAAATCGAATTGGTTCACAAATGACGGAGTTCTGAGGTAACAAACAAAAAATAATAATATAATATCATAATAAAAAAAATCAACCGAATTGATAACCTTCTTTTTGAAGTCGGTTAATAAATTCAGTCAAATTGAACTAATAAAAGTAACAGAACTAAATTTATAATTTCATTGCTTATGATATCGTCAGGATGGCCGAGCGGTCTAAGGCGCTGCGTTCAGGTCGCAGTCCACTTCTGTGGGCGTGGGTTCGAATCCCACTTCTGACAATCTTTTTATTTTTATTTTTTATGTTTTTACCTTCAAAGTCTTCAAACTTCACGAATATTGCCGCCTGCACTGTTGAAAGGTTTTTGCTTCCTCGGAATAATCAGCAATCACGTGAGTGGCTATGTACAGTCAACTACATACAAAAAGATTGAAGTAGCCAAAGTTATAAAAATAAATAATGCTACGACAACAAATAATAATTATTAATACAGTGCGACGTCTTTATTAGTTTATTTATATTTTCATTGTTCCAAATTCAAACAAATAAAATCACGAACAAAAGATACAAAGAGCGATATATATAGCTTTTGGCTGCTCTAGTTGCCTGTCAACGCTCTTATTTTGTTATATGAATAAGAGTTCAACTCAAAATTCAAAGCACCTGACCTGAGTGGTTAACGGCGAATTGGAAAAAGTTAAATTTTGCATGATAACTGCGTTATTATTTTAGTTCCGTTTTTTTTGCGACGTTCTTCGTAGAGTATCTATGAAGGGTGCCCCCACATGCAATCGCTAATCGCTAGTCGCACAATATACGTAACAAACTTAGTTGTATGTATTGTGCTAGTCGCTCATCATTCATCTGTCATTGACATTGAATGTCATTCAAAGATGTCATTCATGCATCATCATTGCGCTCGCGCGCTGTCCGGTTGTGGGATTGCTGTTATTCGTTCACTGGTTGTTTGTTTGTTGTAAATTTTCTTTCTCTGTTCTATAGAATTCTAAGAATGACGATCATAAAAGTAGCAGATGAAAGCGAAGTGATTAGTAAACTGTCTACGTATGTTGAGAAAATATCCAACGATGCTATTTACAATCGGGGAAAATTCTACATCGGTTTGTCCGGTAAGTTTGTTGAAACTGTTTATACAACTTCCTCCTGCCTGTTTTTCTTTAACTAAATATTGTTAGTAAAATAGCATTTATCATTAACTGCAGCAAGCTTATATTTCAAATAAGAATTTAATGTTGCTTCTGATGAAACAAGTTGCAGAACTTTGCCGGTCTTTAGTTGAGACGTTAAATTGCTGTTCAAGTCCATCAATCTTTTCATGTGTTATCTAACCAGTGACGTGTCCTACTCATAATAAAAATAATAATCAATCAGGAGTCTTAAGTTTTTTGCTAAGTCACTAATTCATGCTTACTACTGATACTTGAAAAAACTGAAATATTACTCACATACCTACAGCGTTTTGACACTAAATATTATCCCAAAAAATTAATTGAATGATTACATATTATGTTATGGTTAACAGGTGGGTCCGTGCTGAAATTCCTTTGTGAAAGTCTGCCAAAGATCAATACAGACTGGTCAAAATGGACGCTAGCTTTTTGTGATGAACGAGTTGTGCCTGAAGATAGTGAAGACTCCACATTTGGGGTGTATAAGAAACAACTTATACCAAAAACAGAATTAACGGAGAAACAATTTATTGTCTTGAAACAGGGAGTTTCAGGTATGTTGGCTTTAAACCTACTTTACCTACATTTTTGACCAACTGGGCAACAAATTACAAGCAAATAGTATTAGTGTATTACAATACAAAATCGCTAATACTATTAGCTTGTAATTTGTCATGCAATTGGGCCCTGATAGTAACAAAACCTGATGTGATTTTTTATTAAGCGATAAGTTACTAAATCCTGTTTTAAATTTCAGCCAAAGCAGCAGCTAAGGATTACACCGAAAAACTAAAACTAGCATTTAACAGTGAAGAGTTCAAGTTTGATCTGCTTCTACTTGGCATGGGACCCGATGGCCACACATGCTCCCTCTTCCCAGGGCACCCCCTACTGAGTGAAACTATATTGAAGGTGGCAGCCATCACAGACTCCCCCAAGCCACCTCCAGAAAGAATCACGCTCACTTACCCCGTCATAAATGCTGCTAGAAACTGCATTTTTGCTATCAGTGGTGCTGGAAAGGCAGATATGGTTAAGGTATGTGTGTGGGCTAAAAAATTGCTAAAATGGCAAGGATTAGGCAAGGATTGCATTTCTACTAGAGGTTGTGTTGCGAGGAAAACATCCTAGAACCTCTCTGCTACCGCATAGTTGTAAAAAACCTTTTATAATAATAATAATAATAATAATAATAATAAAGCCCTTTATTCTGAACCACAAGCATGAGAAAATAATAATAATAAATTTATAAAAAAAGAAACTGGTTAAATAATGTCTTGTAGTTCAGCGTGCCTGTTGGCATAGGCCTCCTCCAACCTTTTCCATTCGGTTCTGTCGCGTGCTACCCTTCTCCAGTGGTGTCCAGCTGTTAGTTTTAAATCGTCCTCCCATCTTGTCTGTTGACGTCCACGGCAGCGCTTGCCGTCTCTAGGGTACCAATCCGAGACAATCTTGCTCCATTTCTCTTGTGGATCCCTGATCATGTGTCCCGCCCATCTCCATTTTTGTTGGTCTATTTGCTCAGTAATGTCTCTTACTCTCGTTTCCCTTCTTATAACTATACTTTTGATTTTGTCCAGCTTTTTTATTCCCATCATGCTTCTCTCCATGGCTCTTTGGCAACGTTCCAGCTTAGCCCTGTGATGCTTAGTTAGAGACCATGTTTCGCAGCCGTATGTAATAACTGGCAGGACGCAGGTGTTGAATACTTTTCTTTTTAATGATAAGTTCAGTTCCTTGGATTTCAAAACTTCTCTCAGCGACCAGTACTTCTTCCATCCATTTGTGATTCTTTTGTTAATTTCTTTAGTAGTCTGCTCGTTGTGACTGATTATTTGGCCTAGGTAGCTATATTCCTGCACATATTCAAGTGGGTGGTTGTCAATTCGTATCTCTATCGGTTTGGAGTTTGTGAGTAGTTTTGTTTTCTCCCTGTTCATAGATAGCCCAACTTTCATACTTTCTTCCTTTAGTGATATTATCATTTTCTCCAGATCTTTTGGGTTTTCTTCGAACAGGACTATGTCATCTGCGAATCTGAGATGGTTCATTTTTACGCCATTCACGTTTAGGCCAAATCTGCACCAGTCTAGTTTGCGAAAGATACTTTCCAGTACGGCTGTGAACAGTTTCGGAGAGAGAGGGTCCCCCTGCCTTACTCCTCTTTCAATTTTAAACTTCTTGCCCAGGGATTCCAGTTGTATCCTCGCTTCGCTATTTGCGTAGATGTTTTTAATAATATTGATGTACATTGATGCTATCCCTTGCTCTTTCAAACTCTCCCATAAGGCTTCGTGGGTTATGCTGTCAAAGGCTTTGGAATAGTCAATGAACGCCATATACAAATTTTTGTTATATTCTTTGTACTTTTCTAGTATTTGTTTCACTGTGTGTATATGGTCAATGGTGGAGTACTTTTTTCTGAATCCGGCTTGTTCTCTTGGCTGGTTCTCATCAAGATTTTTATTTATTCTACCCAGGATGACTTTGGAGAATACCTTATAGATGTTGGATACCAAACTTATAGGTCTGTAGTTCCCTATGTCTTCTTTTTGTCCTTTCTTAAATATAAGAATTATGTGTGAAGTTTTCCACTGCGTGGGTATTTTACCCGACTCCAATATGTCGTTAAATATTGCTGTTCATCATCCCAGCCTATATACGTCCCACTGCTGGGCACAGGCCTCCTCTCAGAACAAGAGGGCTTGGCCGTAGTTCCCACGCGGCCCAGTGCGGATTGGGAACTTCACACGCACCATTGAATTGCTTCGCAGGTTTGTGCAGGTTTCCTCACGATATTGCTGTTAGTATGGGTATTACCTCTTCGAGAGTACCCTTGAGAAGCTCGTTTGTAATTTTGTCTGGGCCTGGCGCTTTTTCCATCTTTTGGCTAAGTATAGCTTGTTCCACTTCACTAGGCATTACTTTTGGTTCTCTAGGCTCTTCTTTGTATTGACTTTCGTGGAGGTTTTTCCTTTGCTCTTGTTTCTGTAGTTTGTCTGGATGCGAGTAGAGGTCCTGGTAGAATTGTGTAGCTATTTCGTTGATATCTTTCCTGTTTGCCGTAGTTTTTTCCTTTTTACTTAGTTTTGGTATCCAGTCCTTACTTGTTTCCCTCAGTTCCTTTAAAGCCTTCTTTACTCCCCCTGTTTTCTTTATATGTATTTCTAATGTTTGTAGCCGCTTGGTTGTCCTGTCTTTTCTGATATTTTTCCTGATTTCCTTGCTTAGTTCGGCTACTTGTTTGATGTTATCTTTCCTAGGGTAGTGAGAGAGCAATATTTTACGTTTTTCTATTATTTGCAGTGTTGTGTCGCTTAGTATGTACTTCTCCTCTCTCATGCTCCCAGTTTTAGCTGAGGTTAATTGCTTTTCTAGTCTTCCGTACATGGCAACAACATCTGTGCTCCTGTCCTCCTCTGATGTTTCTTTGGTCATTTCATTCAGGGCCTTGGTAATATCTCTTAAAGTTTCGTTGCTAAACGCTGTGTTTTATGGGTTGCTATATGTTTTCTAGACTTTTTTGGTGATTTCACTTTTAAAAAGCTCCTTACCATGCGGTGATTTGTGTTGAAGTTTAGATTTGATATTACCGATGTGTCTGTGAAGGCTTTTGGATCGCTGGTCATTATATAGTCTATCTCGTTTTTGTACCTTCCGTCTGGGGAGATCCAGGTCCACTTGTTGTTCTTATTTTTCTTGTATATACTGTTTAAAATTGTTAGGTTGTGTTCGAGTAAGAGTTCTACTAACAGTTCTCCATTTGGGCTTCTTTTTCCTTGTCCGAAGTTCCCCAAGACATATTCTTCCTTATTTAACTTTGCCCCAACTTGAGCATTGAAGTCACCCATCAGTATTATGTGGTTGTGTGAGTACTTCATTATTGTTTGAGTTAGTTCGTCGTAGAAGAGTTTGTTTTCCATTTTGTTTGCTTGTTCCGTCGGGGCATATATTTGTATGATAGTCCAAAATTTGCGATAACCCGGTATGTTGATGGTAAGTACCGCTATTCGGTCAGAGAATCCGGTGATCTCTTGGATCTGTTTTTTCAGCGACTGCTTGATTAGGAATCCTACTCCTCTGTGTCCCGCTACTTCGCCTTTGTGGAATAGTATGTAGTCTGCGCGTTCCTCGATTTTTTCTCCTAGTCTTCTCATTTCGCTTATACCTAGGATATCGAGATTTATGTCTTCTAATGCTTTTTCTAGCTCCTGTAGGCTTTCGTCGGTTCTAAGGGTTCTTGTGTTCAGGGTTGCAATTTTAAGTGTTTTGCTTCTAGTTGGAGGGTTGTGGTCGTTCTCCCCACGGGGACCAGCCGGATTGGGGATTGTGTAATTAGTTGTTTTATTATTAGTTGTTGTTTTTGTATTAGGTTTTGTTCTTTGTTTTCTGCCATTTTTTAGTTTTTTGATGACATATCTTCTGTTTGTGAGTGTGCTCTGTTCCTCATGGATTCAAATGGGTTGCTTCTAGGCAGTTTAGCAGGTTTGGCTGCACTGTCCATTTTGTGAGCTGTGCTGAAGTTGCTAGGGGGCGTAGATGGTGGTGAAGACGGAATTCTTTTCCTTTTTTCCTTCTCCAACTTGTCCTTTATTATGAGTCTACCATTCCTTATGATTGCGTACTTTCCAGAAGCTCTAGCATCTTTTAGTGCTGGAATCAGTGACTTTCTTATTTCAACCTCTTCCTTGGGCAAATCCTCCGTAATGTATGTTCCTTTTGGGAAGTTCTTCTTGTTTTTGAGAATTTCGTTTCTGCGCCATGTAAGAGTCAAAGTAATCTTAATAGGTCTTATTTTATTGACAGTCTTTTTTCCAACTCTATATAATTTGCTAATTTCCCATTTGTCCCATTCATGGGTTTCATTCTGCGCTTTATTATTGGTCCTATTGAGCAGTCCAAGCACCATATTTGTCAGTTCTGAGCTGTTAGTCTCCCTTTCTTCCACCCCATGTAAGATTATATTGTTTTTTCTTCCTTCTAATTCTAGATAATTTATTTTAGAACGCAATGTCTCAACCTCTTTTTTTAAAGCTTCATTTTCTAGCCGAAAGGGTACCAAGTGTTCATCTAAAGTTTTAGTAATAGTTTCGGTTAAGATTTGCATTTGTTTGTTGTTTTGTTTTTCCATCTCTTCCTTTATATTAGACCATAGCAATTTCATTTGTTCTTCCATTATTATTTATCAGAGACGTAGTTGTTTCTTATTTGATTTTTTCTACCAATAGTAGTTTTTTCTTTCTGCTGGCAACCTCGGGTTTTTTTTTTTTTTTTTTTTCTATTTGACAACTGACGAACGAACAAACTTGAACTGACAACCCCCGTCTAGACTACCCACAACACCAAAATTATTACTATCGATTTTTGATGATTAAGTCTACTTTATAGCACTTTGCGTCGATTTTATTATTTGATTGTGACCCGTGCTGAACTTTTGTAGCGAATAACACGTTATTCTTGCAAACTAATCACTTTTACACGATATTTCGTATTAAAATGCGGAGAAGCGCGCGACATAGATGTTTTCACTGTGACAGTTTTGACAGAACACTTTTAGCTATGGTTAATTAACCAAATTTATGGTTAGATAAAATGCAGTTATTAACAGTTAATTATCCGACTGTGACAATGAAAAAGGGTAATGTGTGTTTTATTGTGTAGTCAACAGGTGAAGTGAAAAACCGGTATCCGAAGGATAAAGATTTCATTTTAGATTTTATCCTACTTCCTACTAATATTATAAATGCGAAAGTTTGTGAGTGAGTATGTTTGTTACTTCTTCACGCTGAAACGGCTTGACGGATTTGGATGAAATTTGGCAAAAAGTTAATTTATAACCTGGATTAAAACATAGGATACTTTTTATCCCGGAAAAAAAAATACGTTGTTGAGTTTCTTGCCGGATTCTTCTCAACAGAGGTTTTTCCGAACCGGTGGTAGATTTTTTTTTGACATTCATAAGTGCTTGTTATGGCCTAAATTGAATAAAGATATTTTGACTTTGACTTTGATATTCCCACGGGATAGGGGTAAAATCGCGAAATAATAACTGCTGAGTTTTAGAGTAATGAAATTTGATATGTAGGTAGCTGAACCTCTGGAATAACACATAGGCTACTTTTTATCCTGATATTCCCACGGGATAAAGAAAAATCTTGAAATTTCAGCACTGGGTTTAGAGTCTTGAATTTTTTAGTTGTTCACAACACAACCTCAATGAAAACCACGATATTAATTTTGGAAATTTCCAGAGAAATTTTGTAAAATCCCGAAAATTTCAATTGCAACTACAACAACAGTTTACGCGTGCGAAGCCGCGGCTAAAAGCTAGTATATCATATTTAAAGGGACATATACTTGATAACCTCTTTATTTATTTTTATTATTTTTAACCTATTTTTTTATTTTTATTTTATACTGACTGATTATTTTTTGGTTGTACATACCACACTGTTCGAGTATAGAATAGACAGAGCGAATGTGTGAGCGAGATAGCATGACAGCGGCCGCCCCTTACAGATTGTTTCTTTATCTGTTATTTTTCTATAGAAGTTACCCGTTTTGGAAAAAAAAAGTTGTGATGGCCTAGTGGTTTGACCTATGACCTCTCAAGCAGAGGATTGTGGGTTGATATTCCCAGCTCGCACGTCCGAGTTTTTCGAAAGTCATGTGCAAAATGGGAACTACGGCCCAAGCCCTCCCATTCTGAGAGGAGGCCTGTGCCCAACAGTGGGAGATGAGAAAGATGAGAAAAAATATGCTTTTTGTTACTCAGAATCATGAGCACAATTGAGTCCGATAGTTTAAAAAAAATTCAAAAACGACACTTTAGTCACGCTTTTCCAACTCGGTATAGGCTAGATATGGGCGTCACAAAACTGACGCATAAACGCCCTTTAACACAAGCACGCACGCATACTAAACTCTCGCATTTCTGCCTTAGTAAGATAGGATTATTTTCTGTTTCAGCGTATCCTCAAAGACAAGGAAGACCTGCCATCTGCTAGGGTGAAGCCTGAAGGTTCATTGTACTGGATCGTCGACAGCGATGCGGCTGCGCACATCTGAGGTTTCCTTGACAGACGAAGTATCGCTAGATGGCGTTAGTATCGATAGGTCCGTTTGACGTTAGTTTTGCTGCGATTGGCATAAGGATTGGCTCATTTAGTTTCTTTCTTTAAAAAAATATGGCTCTGTCCATTGGAGGACAATTTTGCCAGTGTCTAGTAGTTTTTGTTTTGCCGTTGTACGGTAAAAAAATTCTAGAAAACGAAATATGAGAGGTAATGGTGGATGAACGATGACAGCGCGAATCCGCTCATTTAGTTATTTAAACCGATCACAAACGTACCGCAAATGTCAAAGTTGTCAAACGTACATCACGATACTAGGGGTGACACTCTTTACCGGCCCGGATAATACCGACCCTGTTTTTCGTGTACACGCCCATAGAAGCTTCTGTCAGTTTCTATGGGCGTGTTCACAAAAAACAGGGCCAGTATTTCTATGTCGGTGTTGTCCGGGCCGGGAAAGAGTGGCACCCGATACTAGCACCAATAAGCCACACAAACACTCATTATAGATTTGAGGCCGTATTGCCTAACGTTTCTGATGCTCGTGATCGCAATCAAATGACAGTTTTTGTATGCGAAATCTGTCATTTGATTGCGTTTTCGAGCGCCAGAAAGGTTAGGCAATACGGCCTCTGGTTAGGTCCATTTCAACGACATTGACAATAGAAGTGTTGACACCATTAAAAAATAATTCGAAGACACGACTCCAGTAAAAAAACGCTTTATTAGCCCTGAAAACCAGATTAATTTTCGATTAACTGCAAAATCAGATTTTTTGTTGCTTTAAAACCAATAAATAATTAGTTGATTGAGTGTGCGAACAAGTGACGTCATATGTTGCTATTTCCATTCAAACTCTATGGGAGAATTGTGTTTTGACAGCTCATAAAAAGTACGTCAGTTGATTGGTGGTGTCAACATCCCTATTTGAAATCCATATCGACCTGTGATACCAACATTTGAAATGTAATTGATTGTAATTCATATTTTTTTGGTGATTTTTAGATATTGATGGTTATGGTGCAATTAAATGTTATGAAATTAAGAGCAACGATATTTTTATAGCAATGTTTGTATTTTGTAAGGGTTTACATTCCTGTTATTTTGTAATAAAAGTGAGACGGTTGTAAGTTACAAAAGTTTTTTAATCATCAACCCATTCACTATTTGTGAGTTTTTTTATTTCTTTTGACTTGTATGTAATGTGATAAGTCATCAAATCTCATATAGAGGAGAAAAGAGCAATCAAGACCCATAAGCAAACAATGACTTTATTTTGTGTATAACCCTTCCTTTGAACGCCACGGTCGGCAAACCGCGACAGCTGAAAATCGTGCCATAGGTACATGGCATTTTGTGGCGCCTATAAAAAGATTTTCAGATTTTTTTGCCGTCTGTGGCCGACCGTGGCGGCCAAAGGGTTAAAATTGTTACCAATTTTTGTTCGTTTACAATTCATTAGTTACTATTGTTTACTTCTTTGTTATTACAGTTTGTTTTTGCGAATGAACTTGACGTCATTTCTTTCTTTACAAAGTTATCAATGCTGCCAAAATCGTAATATCTTAACGAAGACAGGCGCGCGCGCGCATTAAAAAAACTACGCTGCGCACCATGCGGTTAGACGCGCGGTTTAAGCGTGCCATCCCTCTTCAAAGTATTACTTGAGAAAGAGAGCGTCAAAGCGTATAATCATCAAGTATAAGGATATTTTAAATCCAAAGACTGTTTTTAGCATTTAAGTATCAGCATCTACAGAGTCAATACATCAAATTTGTCTAGGCATTATGAGTATCCAACACTTTCGCTTCGTTGGTTGCTTACATATCTTGCCCACAACCAATGGTCTTTACAAATGTGTGAAAACGTGTAATAAAACAAAACATCAAGTTCCAATATGTGTAATTCCCTCATACTTTCAAATGCCCGCGAGATCATCACAATTGCATTCTTTCACATAAAAAAGATCTCGACTACTCGGTACAATTATTACTTTATAGATCGACATTAGTTCAACTATAATATGTAATTACAAAAACTCTGTCAACTAAATATAAAAAGATTCGGCGCGCATAGCGTACCAAACGCTTACATACATATACATATTATAAAGATAAGATATACATAGCACTACAGTTAATTTTAAACAATTGTAACCTAGCGGAGCGGGCGCGGCACTCGGCAATACTATTGCAGCACAGCGGCGTCAAACAACACCGAGTGCCGTCGCGTACACAATTTAAAAACGAACGAAATATTAACATAGTTTTTTTTTTTCATTCAAATTCCTTTCGTATTATTTTACAAGTTTCAGTTACACATTAAAAATAGGGTTTGACGGGTGTGGTCGTTAGGCGCGCACGCGCGGGGCGCGGGGCGCGGCCGGCAATTGACTGGAGCGAGGGGGCGCCGCGGCGCCGTCTATATACAGGTGTCTAACGACTGTGGGGGGCCTGCGGACAGACAGACAAGTTAACACACACACACACACAGGTACACTAACCGGCGATAAAGATTACACATCGGTCTTCGGAATAAGACAATTGGCTGTTCACGACGACTTCCGAACACTGGCGACCGTTCATCAATCATCGTATTTATTAAGTGACGTTTTATCACACTAATATTATAAATGCGAAAGTTAGTAAGTCTGTTTGTTTGTTTGTTACTTCATCACGTCTAAACCGCTGAACCGAGTTAGGTGATATTTGGTATACAAATAGTTTGAGTCCCGGGGTAGGACATAGGATAGTTTTTATCCCAGAAAATTGCATAGGTCCCGCGGGATAGCGATAGCCAAATATTTTACGCGGACGGAGTCGCGGGTAGCGGCTAGTATCAAATAAATACTGCGCCTTTAAGGACTTAATTACTTTACGTCAAATTAATGATTTATGTAAACTTCGGATATCTGTAGAGAGCTGTTGCAACTACTAGAAAAAGGATAGTTCCCTCTTTTTCCTAAAAATGCCATCGTACAATTTAAAGCTTTGGGGGGTTTCAACAACTCTATATATTTTCATCTAAATGCGTCTTACTCTATTGCACCTGTACAACGACTGACAAACGTCACATAAGTAGTGTGTGACAACGCTCTATGAAGCCGAAATTAGCCGAGTGTCTTTCCAAAGACCAATGTGCAATCTTTATGGTCGGGTACCTTTTTATGCGTATGTTTTTATGGTATTGTATAGGCCATGTTGCCCTAAATAAATGAATTTATTATTTAAGACGACTGCGTGCCCACACGGTTTTTCCTACAAACATAGTTAACTACCCCTAAACTTTTTGACCAATTTTCGATATTTTTTTACTGAACACCAAAAGAGAGGCGGCTTGTACGTTTCATGTTTTCAAATAACATGCCTTTGTACAGTCAATTACAGCGATATCGATACGGCCAGAGTTACAAAAAATATGTAAATAGACAACTTTTTTGGTGATCAAAAAATATCGAAATCTGAACTCTAATACCTTAATAATAGAGTGCATGTGCCGATAATCTTTGACCACCTGTACACCTCAATATTTGTCAATTGTGTTGATTCTATATTTCTGTACAATAAATAGTTTACATACACGGGGTGGGGTGGGGTCACATGAAGCTTCTTTTTTTTCAGGAGTCCCGTGCTTCCACTATTAGTTCACAATTTCACTGTTCTTGAAGTGGAAGCACACTTGGACGTGTGACTTTGTCAATCATTTTGTATGGGGACAGTGAACGTCTTATGGTGCTCCCACATTGGCTGTTAGCCTGTTACAAATGTTTTATAACGTTATATAAACCCCCTTGCAATGGTTTATCACATTTTTAGGCATTGAAGCTTAGAAAGTAAGCTTTCATGCACATAAAACACAAAAACCATAGGTGCCCGTTTTTTTTTGCAAGGGGGTTTATAAAACACGATAACAAATTCTAACAGTATAACATTTGTTACAACTTGTTAGATGTTTTAAACGTGGGAGCACATTGGTATAATTTTTTTATATTTGACGACTTGGCCATCCAAGTGGTTAGAGACCCTAACTACGAAGCTTGAGGTCCCGGGTTCGATTCCCGGCCGGGGCAGATATTTCTATGAATAATACGAATGTTTGTTCTCGGGTCTTGGATGTTTAATATCTATTTAAGTATGTATGTATGTAAACTCTTTATTGCACATAAAAATAAAAATACAAATACACAGAGAGGAGAACAAAGGCGAGCTTATCCCTAAAAAGGGTATGTATGTGAGTCGATCAACTTTTTCTTTTCACTCGTTACTATAGTTACGGTCTCCTGAGTCACTCTTTAAATCGTAATTTGCCAAAGATGCTTTTTTGTGGTAGTTTTAAGCCCCTTCTATAATTGGTCATCTAATAAGCATATTAGTATAATGTGACACAACATTTCTTCTATTAAACTGTACTACTTCTGTCCCCTCGCTGACGGGACAGAATAAGAACAAGAAATAGTTGATCCATCCATTTATCTATAAAGTAGGTTTATCCGTTGCCGAGTATTCATAGTACAAGCTTTGCTTAGTTTGGGACTAGGTCAATTGGTGTCAAGAATCCCATGATATTTATTTATTATTATTTATATAACACCATATTATATTATAATATGTGATATTGTTATATAATATGATAATAATGTTACAAAGAAATGTTATAACGTTAAACAGGGTGGAAAGTTGAGATGGGGCAGCAAGGGCAGCTACTAGATCCCTTGCTGCTACGCGAAAATGCTCTTAGGAGACCTTTACTAACTTTTTGAGTGATGACAATCGACATTCACAGATTTTTGATAAAATGAACAGTCAGCGAGAAAATCAACAGATTTGACTTTTTTTTTTAATGCCAATTGGTCCCATTTCTATCAAGGATTAAAACACTCTTTGAGACCAACTAAGGTTAGAGTACAGAACACCCACAAATCAAAGAAAACTTTTTCCATACAGTTCGTACGGTACTAATTTGCAAAGTGAAACTTTCGCATCTTGTTTTTTTACGAATATGAATCCTTTATGCTTAAAGAAAATTAAACAGTATGTAGACAACTAAAAACTGAACATTTTAACTACAGTTAGGGGCTGTTTCACCATCCATTGATTAGCGTTAACCGACGGTTAAATGTGATGCCGTCTCCGTCTATTCGAGCAAAACAAATAGAGACGGCATCACACCTAACCGCCAGTTAACACTAATCAATGGATGGTGAAACAGCCCCTTAGTGTCTTAACCCAGTATTGCTGCCCCATCTCAACTTTCCACCCTGTATAACAGCTTGATAACAGCCAGCGGCGTCTTTAGCCCATGTAGCGCCCGTGTGCAATTATTACTTTAGCGCCATCTAGGAAGCGCGCGGTCAAAATGCAATAGGTACAAAGTGCCGCGGCCGGCGCCCCTAACACCGCTGCGCCCGTGTGCACTATAGGTAAAGACGCCTCTGATAACAGCCAACGTGGGAGCACCATTATAGTATGTATGGGGTGTTCCCAACAGTGCAAGCAGTGCAGTACCTGTGTGCTAGTTGGGCGCCCAGTAGGACTGCGAGTAGGTCGGCTTGCTGGGCGCGGGCTTGGCCGCCGCGCGCGCCGCCCCGCTCTCCTGTAACACGACCAACCACGTCACACGACGCCGACACAAACGACCAACGCACAAGGGCTAATATTCAACGTTTATGCGACATTTTATTCGTCATCAGGGTGTTCACTACAAATCTTTAAAAAAAATCGCTGACCAATCATGTACATTTCGAAGCAGGTTAATATGATTTTTTTTACTGCCCGAGATACTAAGCTAGACCCGATGATGGGAATTCACTGCACACCGAAAGTTTGTCAAATTTTTCGTTGACTGTTTTTATGGTGCCACTCTCTTTAATACGTCGCCCAGAACTAAAACGACTGGAGCTAAGTTTCTGGGAAATCACGAGTTTTTTTCCTGATTTTTTGGATTTCTAGCAAATTTCCCTGATTTTTCCCTTACTACCTTGAGCTTCCCTGAATTTTCTCTGACTTTCCAAAAAGTGGACACCCTGGTCATTGATTAGTGTTTTGGCAGGTGTTATTAAAAGACAATAGGGAATACTACTGCAATGTTCTATCGCTAATATTCTAGTGCTGCATTCTGGCACTAGTACAAACCGTAAACAATTCTTTGAATGTCTTATTTCCTCAGGATGCCATAATGTCATTAAAATTTCAATTTTTTTTTTGGAAATATAGCTCTATCGTTGCTATTGATATAAATATCACGTTATTTTGTTACTAATCAATATATCATGATCATGGCGGTAAACTATAATGAGAACGTCGTGGGAATTAGTTCACGGTTTGTGCTGGTGTCGCCCCCTGCGCAGAGCTTTGCATAATATTTCCTATGCCGATGCTAAATTTAGCATGATCTTTTCTGGCGACTTGTCCGTTGTGGGAAACGTGGAATGCCAATGACATTTAATCGAGCAATCAAAACGCTCGAATATTCGCCCAGAGGCACGTGTAAATATCAAAATTAAAAATATATGATTGTTTGGGTTAGTTTGACACCTGTGAATGTTTTTCAAGATTTTTTAATTGTGGTCCTCGAACGTTTCCATACATTGATCGACGTTCAAGCTATTACACTTTAACATTTAAAAAATTATTCAGTCAAACTAACCCTAAACTAAAAGACACCTGTATATATAAATTTAAAAATAACAGCAAAACATGTATACACGGCTAACAACTGTCAGATGGGAGCTTTTTCCCTCAATTTATGCGGTTTTGTACAAGACTTGCACTTGGGTGTTTAAAAAAAAAAAGTGTACCATTTTAAATTTTGGAAAAAATATAGGTTTTTCTACTCAGAATCAAGAGCACAATCGAATACGATAGTTTATAAAAAAAAACTCAAAAAAAAAGACAGTTTTGTGACGTTTTTTCATACACTTAGTATGGGCGTGACAAAACTGACTCATACAATTTAGTATGAAAAAATTAAATTCGTTTTGAAAGAAAAGATACTTGCACTTTTTTTTGAAAACGCCCAAGTGCAAGTCTTGTACAAAACCGCATAAATTGAGGGAAAAAGCTCCCACGAACAACCCCATTATCATTAAAAATATAATAATTGATCCAACTACTAGTTATCTACTAGGAACGTACGCCATCTGTTGAGGCACATTCAGAAGCTTTAACTATTTCAACGCATTTTAAACATATAAAGCATAAATAAGGGAAAGAGAATACATGCATATAATAAATACTTTCAAAAAATAAAAATAAGACCTAAGTTAGCGTGAGCTCGAATCACACGGTTTACTTTTGAATTAAATTGGATAAAATGAATTGAATACTTTATGAAATTTTGTCATGTAACGCAGTTCATTCATTACATTGTTTCTATATTACATGAATTTGATACTATCGAGTACAAAGATTAATAAACTCAAAGGTGTATATCAAAAGTTTTGAATACAAGCGTTCTTGTTGACTACTTGCACTGTCATCGAAACTACATACCAAATACATACATCCATATCAAATTTATAGTCAGTTCGATAACTATAAGTATATACACCGTGTCCAATAAGTTGGCATACAGTTTAGATTCTTGATAAAGCAAATGTATGAATAGTTAATATAATAAAAACTATATTTTATTAATGCCACACGTACATACAAATGTTTCAGGATAACTCCACGTTTAACTTTTTTACCGGCTTCAAACGTTTCTCGAATGAATCACACGCGGCACAGCTTCCATTGGCATTTCGTTTCAAATGTGCTTGATAACCTTTTTGAAATAATCCAGGTTATATAATTATGTAGTTTTGAAAGCATGTACGATCATACGAAATAATCTAATACGTTTAAGTCTGGAAAACTGGGTGGCCATTCATGTTTCGGCAAAAAATCGGTCAAATTAGCCTGACACCAAGCTTGAACAGGGTTTTGCTGTGTGTGAAGGAGCTCCGTCTTATTGGAAAACATAATATTAATTCCCAAACATACTTTTTAAATTTGGGGCAGTCATTTTTTCCAAAACCTTCGGCTTTATCGCCTTTATCGATAAATACTAAAGGTAGATACCCCCGCCTAGAAACTGGACCCCACACCATCATCGATGGCGAGCTCTGGAACCTAGGAACATTCTTCTAGTTGTCTGGAATGTCTTCTATCCTCGGTGTCCACAATTGATCATTTTGGGCATTATGAGGCTGTTCTAATACAAACAGTTTCTCGTCAAAAAACAAACTGATCCCCTGCGTGCCAAGAAAGAATTAAGTTCGATAAATGTCTCTCGCGTGGGAACTATCGCCCAAGCCCTCTTGTTCTGAGAGGAGGCTATTGCCCAGCAGTGGGACCTATATAGGCTGGGATGGATGGAAATGTCTCTCTTTTTCTTGGTCGCTTAGGAAACGCCATGAACTATGCGTTTTGTGTAAGCATGGCATCCAAGATCTACCCTCAAAACCGATCTCCTTGAAACTTTCAGGTCAGCAGCTTATTTTCGAATAGAGCGGTGTTTTTTTCCGCCGAACTCGCTCTCTCACAATCTTTAGTACTCTATCGGTTCTAGCTGAATGTGGCCGACCGGAAATTGTCCTGTCTCTATACCTTTTGATTGTGGTGTAAACTAGGTTTGCGTTTAATTCCAAGGGATTTAAAGCCTTGAAGACAGCGCCTGGGCTGTCGCCACTGCGATTTTTTTTGATAATCGTTTCGCGATACTGTTTCATCGTGGATTAAAAGCAAACCACAAATACCTAGACGATTGAAATGATTGCATTGTGTTAATGTTAATATATTGTATTCATTAAACTAAGAATATGATGGCTTGTAGTCCGTATGTCTTGACATTACTGTTTGTCTTTGCACTGACCTAGAGGTCAGTGCAAAAATATGTGTATTCGAACTTATTGGACACGGTGTAGATGATATTGGACTTGCAGAAGTCATCTTTAACAAAATTTAAAATTTAATTATAAAATGATGACTGTTAGATACTTTTATAATGATTTTAAATTTACGAGAAGCGCAAAGTAACTATAGCTTGTGACTGCATTTTTTTTTATCTGTAGAGACTTCGAAATGCCCGAGCCAATAATATGACTTTACTTTAAAAAAAAAAACACTTCAGCAGTTTTATCATGAACCAACCGACAAGCATAAAAACAGAGCTACTTTCTTAATAAAATACAAGCTCAATTATGGATAAATATTATAAAATACAATACATATACAAAAGCATCCAACAAGGCGGGTAGTACAACTGCGGAGGCGGTATATAAGGAGTACATAGCGTGTGCGATACATAAACATATGTGTATTACTTACCCGCCTATTATGACTACTGTTCACCCGTACATCCATCTACAAACGAAAGCAAACTCTAAATAATTCAAAATTTAAACTAAACACATGCATTTAAAAAAAACATTTCTCGGTCGATGGAGACGATGGAAAAATTTCATGCTGCCTATTTTAAACCACTTGCACCAATACGCAATCTCTATTCTGAACGACTCACTGTATAAAAAACGCAAATCATAATAAATTTTGACTACCATGCGTAACTCAGTTTATTTATAAAGGGATTACCGTGCGTATTACGCCGCCCGAATGACAGTCGAACTCATAACTCATAAAATAAAAATTATTTTGTGTTAAAATCATTGATCGTAGGGCTGGCTCTTTCCTCGCTCAATGTATTGGCATTACCATGCCACGAGGAAGCGTAGTCAGCCCAATAGCAGCGATCTGGATATTTTATTTACGAATATAAGTTTTTAAGGCCTAAATTAAGTTAGTTTTAGTTTTCTTTTGTAATACCACGAATATTATAATAAATGCGAAAGTTTGCAAGTCTGTTTGTTTGTTGTCTAAACAGCTGAACTGATTTTCTATATACAGATATCGATGAAATTCGGTATACAGATAGTATGAGTCCCGGGGAAGGACATAGGATAGTTTGATCCTGGAAAATTGTAGTTCCCGCGGGGAAGCGATAAACGAATTCTACAAGGACGGAGTCGCGGGCAACAGGCTAGTAAATATATACTGAGCGGCACAAAATTTGGCCCACTCTACATACAAAATTACCTATAACTGCATACATTTGAGGGCCAGATTTTTTGCCTCTCAGTATATAATGTTTCATAGCCCAGAAAACCTCATTCACTCATTTTAACAATTAGGAGTTCAGCCGTCATCCGGGCTAAGCAAAACGCACGGTACACTCTTAATCGCAACAAGGTAAACAATTGTACTGAACCTTAATTTTTTAATGAAAACTATTAAAAAAATAAATCACTATTATCACATTTGAGGCCATAACACTACCTTGACCCTTAGTGATATTTAATTTATAAAAGTATTTTTCAACAAAAAGCCCGGTCAAAATAGTTTACTTTATTTCGGTTTCTAAAAAATCAGGTATAGAGAAGAACTTTGACAAACATTGCTAAAAAAAAAAAGTTCCAATTGTGTAGGTACTCTATTGGATTTTTAATTTAATCCCATTATCACCGTATCTGGTGCGAATGGTTTACAAAACAAAATAATCATCAAAATCTTAAATAATAATACTAAATTAAGAGTAATTCTATTTGGTAAAGAGTAATAGTGAGGCAAAACCAATCATAACTGTATTTCATTAAAATTATATACTTTGTGTCCCGTGCCTCGTCTTTTAACCTTTTTCGACTATATTTTCATCTTTTTCAGACCCCGCCAATTGAAATTTAAATGAAATGAAGAATATGTATTTCGGACTACAAATCCATAGACACGTTTATAATATCCCCAAGCCCAGGTATATCATTAAACGAGCAATTGTCGTTTAGGCCGACAATACACACGCCTGTAGCTTGCACGTTTTCATGGAAGTAGCTTGCTCACTTGTGTCATATTTGCTGACGTTACACGTGCCAGCTACTACTCGTCCAAAAATGTGCAAGCGACAGCATGTGTATTCAAGCTTTAGGGCGTTATTTCGCCACATTGAAAAACATGGTGAACGATACACCACTGTATACGTATACTATGTTTACAAATAAAATACGGCTTCGACTTTAGAGCCACATGAAATCGTTCGACGCTCGCGCTCGTGTCCAGTGTCAAATCTGGTTACGTGACATTTAGCGATAAAGCTGAAAATGTTGAGCTTTATCGCTGGAAAAAAAAACCTCTTCAATATCGGCAAAACCACTTTTTTATTTTCATTCACTCCAATTTCTTTTATTTGTACCACCGCCACGACTGCTACTCAATGAGATAAAGATATCAGCTTCCAAGGCCAAGATCAATCCTGCAAGATGCCATCTTGTCGCTGCTGCTCGACGCGGCGACTTGACGCTACTTTTTCGAGTCGCGGGAAATTCAAAATCACCTTCAAAATGGGGTCACGTGACCAGATTTATCGCTGCAATCGAGCGACGAGCGACTGCATGTGGCCGCCACTTTATTTATTTGTAGCGCGCTGTGTGTGTGTGTGGTGTGTGTGCCTGGTGCGGCTGGTGCGCGTGGTGCGGGTGGTGGTGCTTGCTGCGGCGCGGGGGATGTACAGGATGGCTGCCGGGCCGAAGGGCGGCGGCGTGCGCTGTGGAACGTCGCCTTATCGTAGCTCTGAAAAAACACAACGAATGTGAGCGAGTCGGAGGGGAGCGGGAGCGGAGCCACCATACGTTCAACCAATCCATATTCCCGTCAAGGAATTTATAAAGCTTTGTCTCATTATCTCGACGACCGGATGGCTAATGGTTAGAGAACCTGACTACGAAGCTTGAGGTCCTGGGTTCGAATCCCGCCGGGCAGATATTTGTGTGTAATAACACGAATGTTTTTGTTTCTCGGGTTTGGATGTTAATATGTATATAAGAATGTATTTATCTATATAAGTATGTTTATCCGTTGCCTAGTATCCATAGTACAAGCTTTGCTTAGTTTGGGACTAGGTCAATTGGTGTCAAGTGTCCCATGATATTTATTTATTATTATGAGTTAAGAGTATTAGAGTTATTAGAGTAGTAACTGTTTACCTGGACGGGACATACTCGTATAACCTCATACGTCCATCTCGTTGGTGGTTTATCGATACTCACATTAACTTTGTTAAGCGCCTGGTGCGTCTTGGCGTACATCGCGGACGCGAGCTCGGGCGGGGCGGCCGCTGCCTTGTTCGCGTTCGCATTGTATCCGCCACCTGCGGAAATTAGTTATCAACCTTATCAGCTAAGTTCGTGAGCATGTGTGTGTATTTCTCGTTTACACTAAAACGGCTGGACCGATTTGAATTAAATTTAGTGTAGGAAAGATTTGCAAGTTAAGGAATGTGTTGCACCA
>NC_133493.1:11853101-11855077 GCF_025370935.1 Choristoneura fumiferana
TGGGTTCATTTTAAATCAGTGGTTCTTAACCGGTGGTCCCTGGAAGAACTCGAAGTGGTCCGCGAAGCCATAAACAACAAATTGACAAAACGGCGCGCCAGTCAAGTAGCGGTCGCAAACGTTCATTCATTTACAATTTTACTTTTACCGTATATTACCAGTAGTTGGTGGTCCATGGTAAGACAGAAATTTTGTCAAGTGGTCCCTCCTGACTATAAAGTTAAGAACCGCTGTTTTAAATAGACATAAAAATTAAGATATCCAGTCTTTTCTATTGTTTCTGCTATAAGAGCTACCTTCATACCAAACTTCAAGTTTTAAAAGTGTTGCTTGCCTGCACTTGGTCATTTTTATTTGTCACCCCATCACACCGACACACAACACTAACAACGTCCGATCGTCCCTCAGAACATTCATCCCGATGCCGACACTTATTTATAACAGGATTCCACGAAGATGTAAGCTTATATCCATCGTCCCGGTTGAAATTTTTATGCTTTTTTATTTCAACTGCTTCACGTACCATTCTTGAGTAAAAATGACGTTCCAAACAAATGTTGCTATAAAGCAAGATCAACATTTATGATTGTGTTAAATAAATACCTATGAATTAGCTCGCGTATGTAAAGATATGAATAGTTTAATTAATTTTCACAGTTAAATTTGCTGTAATTTGTACATACAAAGACGATTAATTACACTGAGTGTGAACACTAGCGCTGGCGTAGGAATTATACCGTAAGAGTGGCAAATATATTGTCGCTACCCACGGAATATTAAGTTGAGACTACACACGGTTTCAGATGCAGATGGTTAAAGTTGAAATTCATGTTTTTGTGACAACTCAAATCAAGATAATAAAGTTTTTTTCAGCACTTTACAGTAGTTACTGACAAAAAAAACACTTTGCCCTTAAAGAAACACACATAAAAACTGTTATTAAAGGTTTCCCAACAATATTATAATATATATATAAATATATATGATAAAGCTTAGTCTGTATGTCTGTGTGTCTGTCTGTCTGCGGCACCGTAGCTCTTAAACGGGTGGACCGATTAGAATGCGCTTCTTTATTTGAAATCAGGTTTCTAGCGATGGTTCTTAGACATGTTTCATCAAAATCGGTTTAGTCGTTTTTGAAATATTGAACATTGAAGTGACAAAGTCGGGATTTCCAACTTTTTGTTGGTTAATTTAGTAAACAAATCATCTTAAACGAGATTTGGCACGTTTTTCTGTGTATCGAGTATGTATAAGAAAATGTTGCTCTTCTCTTCTTCAAATTCAGGTGTTGTCAAATATCGTACTATACAGTAGAAGCCACGTTGGGTTTCTTGCCGGATTCTTCTCTACAGAGGTTTTTCCGAACGGGTGGTAGATTTTTTTTTGACATTCATAAGTGCTTGTTATAGCCTAAATTGAATAAAGACATTTTGACTTTGACTTTGACTTATACTTATATAAATCATGAGCGTTTCGAAGGTAGTGTGTATCGTTTGAGCGTGTTAAGTCTCCGTTAATTTATTTTCACTCCGCGCGAGGGCGCCGCCGTCGCTCTTGTCTGCCGAGCGCCCGAGTTGTGTCAACGATATTGTCTATTCCAACTAACATTCGTATAATTATAATTAAAACGAGGATGCACTGCTTTGTTCCTCGTTCTACAACACTTAAGAGTTGTATTAAATGTCGATGTATTGCTTACTTAAATATGAAAAAATGCAGAAAAAACATTATAATACCGGCTTTAAAATATCTATAGTTTTAACTCAATATTTTATAAAAAAAATATTAAAGACATATTTAGCATAATATCACGTTCTATATCTACGTGATCTATTTTTTTTTATATGGTACGTAGGGGACAAACGAGCAGATATTTACATTACATTATCAACATAAATGTATCCATAGTCATTCGCAATGAATTAAGCTATGATTTTAAGTTAAAACTTTTAATTTAATCACATTATTTTGGT